>NW_027222498.1:0-60140 GCF_030179895.1 Drosophila kikkawai | reverse complement strand
AGTAGAAGACTAAATAACGAAGAAGAAGGCAAAAAAGAAGGAGTAGAAGACTAAATAACGAAGAAGAAGGCAAAAAAGAAGGAGTAGAAGACTAAATAACGAAGAAGAAGGCAAAAAAGAAGGAGTAGAAGACTAAATAACGAAGAAGAAGGCAAAAAAGAAGGAGTAGGAGACTAAATAACGAAGAAGAAGGCAAAAAAGAAGGAGTAGAAGACTAAATAACGAAGAAGATGGGAAAAAGAAAAAGTAGAAGACTAAATAACGAAGAAGTAGACAAAAAAGAAGGAGTAGAACCCTAAATAACGAAGAAGAAGGCAAAAAAGAAGGAGTAGAAGACTAAATAACGAAGAAGAAGGCAAAAAAGTAGGAGTAGAAGACTAAATAACGAAGAAGAAGGCAAAAAAGAAGGAGTAGGAGACTAAATAACGAAGAAGAAGGCAAAAAAGAAGGAGTAGAAGACTAAATAACGAAGAAGAAGGCAAAAAAGAAGGAGTAGAAGACTAAATAACGAAGAAGAAGGCAAAAAAGAAGGAGTAGAAGACTAAATAACGAAGAAGAAGGCAAAAAAGAAGGAGTAGAAGACTAAATAACGAAGAAGAAGGCAAAAAAGAAGGAGTAGAAGACTAAATAACGAAGAAGAAGGCAAAAAAGAAGGAGTAGAAGACTAAATAACGAAGAAGAAGGCAAAAAAGAAGGAGTAGAAGACTAAATAACGAAGAAGAAGGCAAAAAAGAAGGAGTAGAAGACTAAATAACGAAGAAGAAGGCAAAAAAGAAGGAGTAGAAGACTAAATAACGAAGAAGAAGGCAAAAAAGAAGGAGTAGAAGACTAAATAACGAAGAAGAAGGCAAAAAAGAAGGAGTAGAAGACTAAATAACGAAGAAGAAGGCAAAAAAGAAGGAGTAGAAGACTAAATAACGAAGAAGAAGGCAAAAAAGAAGGAGTAGAAGACTAAATAACGAAGAAGAAGGCAAAAAAGAAGGAGTAGAAGACTAAATAACGAAGAAGAAGGCAAAAAAGAAGGAGTAGAAGACTAAATAACGAAGAAGAAGGCAAAAAAGAAGGAGTAGAAGACTAAATAACGAAGAAGAAGGCAAAAAAGAAGGAGTAGAAGACTAAATAACGAAGAAGAAGGCAAAAAAGAAGGAGTAGAAGACTAAATAACGAAGAAGAAGGCAAAAAAGAAGGAGTAGAAGACTAAATAACGAAGAAGAAGGCAAAAAAGAAGGAGTAGAAGACTAAATAACGAAGAAGAAGGCAAAAAAGAAGGAGTAGAAGACTAAATAACGAAGAAGAAGGCAAAAAAGAAGGAGTAGAAGACTAAATAACGAAGAAGAAGGCAAAAAAGAAGGAGTAGAAGACTAAATAACGAAGAAGAAGGCAAAAAAGAAGGAGTAGAAGACTAAATAACGAAGAAGAAGGCAAAAAAGAAGGAGTAGAAGACTAAATAACGAAGAAGAAGGCAAAAAAGAAGGAGTAGAAGACTAAATAACGAAGAAGAAGGCAAAAAAGAAGGAGTAGAAGACTAAATAACGAAGAAGAAGGCAAAAAAGAAGGAGTAGAAGACTAAATAACGAAGAAGAAGGCAAAAAAGAAGGAGTAGAAGACTAAATAACGAAGAAGAAGGCAAAAAAGAAGGAGTAGAAGACTAAATAACGAAGAAGAAGGCAAAAAAGAAGGAGTAGAAGACTAAATAACGAAGAAGAAGGCAAAAAAGAAGGAGTAGAAGACTAAATAACGAAGAAGAAGGCAAAAAAGAAGGAGTAGAAGACTAAATAACGAAGAAGAAGGCAAAAAAGAAGGAGTAGAAGACTAAATAACGAAGAAGAAGGCAAAAAAGAAGGAGTAGAAGACTAAATAACGAAGAAGAAGGCAAAAAAGAAGGAGTAGAAGACTAAATAACGAAGAAGAAGGCAAAAAAGAAGGAGTAGAAGACTAAATAACGAAGAAGAAGGCAAAAAAGAAGGAGTAGAAGACTAAATAACGAAGAAGAAGGCAAAAAAGAAGGAGTAGAAGACTAAATAACGAAGAAGAAGGCAAAAAAGAAGGAGTAGAAGACTAAATAACGAAGAAGAAGGCAAAAAAGAAGGAGTAGAAGACTAAATAACGAAGAAGAAGGCAAAAAAGAAGGAGTAGAAGACTAAATAACGAAGAAGAAGGCAAAAAAGAAGGAGTAGAAGACTAAATAACGAAGAAGAAGGCAAAAAAGAAGGAGTAGAAGACTAAATAACGAAGAAGAAGGCAAAAAGAAGGAGTAGAAGACTAAATAACGAAGAAGAAGGCAAAAAAGAAGGAGTAGAAGACTAAATAACGAAGAAGAAGGCAAAAAAGAAGGAGTAGAAGACTAAATAACGAAGAAGAAGGCAAAAAAGAAGGAGTAGAAGACTAAATAACGAAGAAGAAGGCAAAAAAGAAGGAGTAGAAGACTAAATAACGAAGAAGAAGGCAAAAAAGAAGGAGTAGAAGACTAAATAACGAAGAAGAAGGCAAAAAAGAAGGAGTAGAAGACTAAATAACGAAGAAGAAGGCAAAAAAGAAGGAGTAGAAGACTAAATAACGAAGAAGAAGGCAAAAAAGAAGGAGTAGAAGACTAAATAACGAAGAAGAAGGCAAAAAAGAAGGAGTAGAAGACTAAATAACGAAGAAGAAGGCAAAAAAGAAGGAGTAGAAGACTAAATAACGAAGAAGAAGGCAAAAAAGAAGGAGTAGAAGACTAAATAACGAAGAAGAAGGCAAAAAAGAAGGAGTAGAAGACTAAATAACGAAGAAGAATGCAAAAAAGAAGGAGTAGAAGACTAAATAACGAAGAAGAAGGCAAAAAAGAAGGAGTAGAAGACTAAATAACGAAGAAGAAGGCAAAAAAGAAGGAGTAGAAGACTAAATAACGAAGAAGAAGGCAAAAAAGAAGGAGTAGAAGACTAAATAACGAAGAAGAAGGCAAAAAAGAAGGAGTAGAAGACTAAATAACGAAGAAGAAGGCAAAAAAGAAGGAGTAGAAGACTAAATAACGAAGAAGAAGGCAAAAAAGAAGGAGTAGAGACTAAATAACGAAGAAGAAGGCAAAAAAGAAGGAGTAGAAGACTAAATAACGAAGAAGAAGGCAAAAAAGAAGGAGTAGAAGACTAAATAACGAAGAAGAAGGCAAAAAAGAAGGAGTAGAAGACTAAATAACGAAGAAGAAGGCAAAAAAGAAGGAGTAGAAGACTAAATAACGAAGAAGAAGGCAAAAAAGAAGGAGTAGAAGACTAAATAACGAAGAAGAAGGCAAAAAAGAAGGAGTAGAAGACTAAATAACGATGAAGAAGGCAAAAAAGAAGGAGTAGAAGACTAAATAACGAGGAAGAAGGCAAAAAAGAAGGAGTAGAAGACTAAATAACGAAGAAGAAGGCAAAAAAGAAGGAGTAGAAGACTAAATAACGAAGAAGAAGGCAAAAAAGAAGGAGTAGAAGACTAAATAACGAAGAAGAAGGCAAAAAAGAAGGAGTAGAAGACTAAATAACGAAGAAGAAGGCAAAAAAGAAGGAGTAGAAGACTAAATAACGAAGAAGAAGGCAAAAAAGAAGGAGTAGAAGACTAAATAACGAAGAAGAAGGCAAAAAAGAAGGAGTAGAAGACTAAATAACGAAGAAGAAGGCAAAAAAAGAAGGAGTAGAAGACTAAATAACGAAGAAGAAGGCAAAAAAGAAGGAGTAGAAGACTAAATAACGAAGAAGAAGGCAAAAAAGAAGGAGTAGAAGACTAAATAACGAAGAAGATGGCAAAAAAGAAGGAGTAGAAGACTAAATAACGAAGAAGAAGGCAAAAAAGAAGGAGTAGAAGACTAAATAACGAAGAAGAAGGCAAAAAAGAAGGAGTAGAAGACTAAATAACGAAGAAGAAGGCAAAAAAGAAGGAGTAGAACCCTAAATAACGAAGAAGAAGGCAAAAAAGAAGGAGTAGAAGACTAAATAACGAAGAAGAAGGCAAAAAAGAAGGAGTAGAAGACTAAATAACGAAGAAGAAGGCAAAAAAGAAGGAGTAGAAGACTAAATAACGAAGAAGAAGGCAAAAAAGAAGGAGTAGAAGACTAAATAACGAAGAAGAAGGCAAAAAAGAAGGAGTAGAAGACTAAATAACGAAGAAGAAGGCAAAAAAGAAGGAGTAGAAGACTAAATAACGAAGAAGAAGGCAAAAAAGAAGGAGTAGAAGACTAAATAACGAAGAAGAATGGCAAAAAAGAAGGAGTAGAAGACTAAATAACGAAGAAGAAGGCAAAAAAGAAGGAGTAGAAGACTAAATAACGATGAAAAAGGCAAAAAAGAAGGAGTAGAAGACTGAATAACGAGGAAGAAGGCAAAAAAGAAGGGGTAGAAGACTAAATAACGAAGAAGAAGGCAAAAAAGAAGGAGTAGAAGACTAAATAACGAAGAAGAAGGCAAAAAAGAAGGAGTAGAAGACTAAATAACGAAGAAGAAGGCAAAAAAGAAGGAGTAGAAGACTAAATAACGAAGAAGAAGGCAAAAAAAAAGGAGTAGAAGACTAAATAACGAAGAAGAAGGCAAAAAAGAAGGAGTAGACTAAATAACGAAGAAGAAGGCAAAAAAGAAGGAGTAGAAGACTAAATTACGAAGAAGAAGGCAAAAAAGAAGGAGTAGAAGACTAAATAACGAAGAAGAAGGCAAAAAAGAAGGAGTAGAAGACTAAATAACGAAGAAGAAGGCAAAAAAGAAGGAGTAGAAGACTAAATAACGAAGAAGAAGGCAAAAAAGAAGGAGTAGAAGACTAAATAACGAAGAAGAAGGCAAAAAAGAAGGAGTAGAAGACTAAATAACGAAGAAGAAGGCAAAAAAAAAGGAGTAGAAGACTAAATAACGAAGAAGAAGGCAAAAAAGAAGGAGTAGAAGACTAAATAACGAAGAAGAAGGCAAAAAAGAAGGAGTAGAAGACTAAATAACGAAGAAGAAGGCAAAAAAGAAGGAGTAGAAGACTAAATAACGAAGAAAAAGGCAAAAAAGAAGGAGTATGTAAACCCCTAAATTTTCATATAGCGCGCCCTAGTGTGACCAACCATTGTATAGTTATCGATAAGAAACCGATCATAGATTTAAGCTGGATTTTGTAAAACAGAAAGGACGGTCACTTTTGATCTGGACTAAGAAGCGACGACAACGTGATTCAGATCGACAATTTGAAAATCATTTAAAATAAAAGCAATCCGTTGGAAATATTATTCAAAAAGAACCTAGGAGTTTACAAATCAGGTGTGGGGTTCGTCCAAAACATTATTTCGTCAAGAAATACGCCGACATACTCAACCTGACGATGGAGGAGTTATCTAAATGGCTTTGTGGGAAGCACGTGCCGCTGACCGGGAAGGAGACCATTCACCAGTTGCGGGGAATGGTAAAGACTGTGGTCGACCAGGATGATGCCGCCTTGATGGAAGTCGGAGAGCTGAACGACGACATTGGCGTGGCGGAGAGCGCTGCGAATAGCGTGGTAGAGAGAGAGAGAGCGGAGAGCGTCGTGGGAAGGGAGTGCGAGCAGGAGGGTTCGAGGGCCAAACGAGATGGCCGAAATCCTGAGGCAGATGGCGCTGTATGCAGCACGAAAGGATCTTGCGGAGCTAAAGGCGAAGGTTGCCGCCTTGGAAGGCAACTCGCTTGATGCCAGGGACCTTGAGACTAGTTTGCGCAAATTTTCTGGAGACGATAACATGTCTGTGCACGTTTGGATTCGTGACCTCGAGCTTGCTGCAGTTATGCACGGATTAAGCAACTCCCAACGTTGGCTGTTGGGCAACCGAATGCTGGAGGGTTCGGCCCGCTCGTACGTGATGCTCGAGAAGCCCGCTACTTGGAAGGAGCTATGCGAAAGCCTACTAAAAACCTTCGGATTTCGGATGACCAATCACCAGGTGGCAAAGCAGTTACAGAGTCGTTCAATTCTGGAGAACGAATCGTTGTTGCAGTATTTTATTGCGATGCGTCACATTGCGGAGCAAGGAACCTTTGAGGAAACAGACATCATAAAATACATTGTTGATGGTCTGCAGGACAAATCCGGATGCGCAGCGCCATTGTATTATTGCGTTTCCCTAGACGAGCTGCGCGAGAAGATGATGCGTTACCAGATGGTACACCCGGAGGACAGGCAGAAGACATCGGGAGTGGTACGTCCAGTTGCACCTTTGCGGCAGGTGCCTGCAACAAAACCTACACATGCCGGAGGAGACGTCGAAAACGTAAGGTGCTTTAATTGCCGAGCGATGGGGCACTTCAGCAGCCAGTGCGAAAAACCGAAGCGACCGGAGGGAGCTTGTTTTCATTGTTTCGAGACTGGACACCACTATCGGCGGTGCCCTAAGCGTGTGCGAACAGCCGCCCTCAGTGCTGGTGACGGGCAAGACGAGAAGGAAGACGACGACGACGCCAGGGATGGAAACCCATACATTCAATTAGTAAGCCTAAGAATACTTAGTGAAGAGGGATGCATTGATGTTGATAACATTTTTGCGTTACTAGATACCGGAAGCCCCGTGAGTTTTGTTAGTAGAGGAGTTATTCCACAAGCAATAAAGAATGAACACCTAGTAAAGAGTAGATTTCGCGGCCTAAGCGGCCAAAATATTTTGACATTTGGAAAAATTGAGATAGTCCTTTTGTTTCAAGAAGAATATTACAGTATTGAAGCTTTTGTTATTCCTAATTTTATTTTACCTACGCCGATACTTCTAGGCAGAGATGTACTAAAACTTTTACCGCTTAAATTAGTCAAACGCAAAAATGTTATAAAAACAGATCTTAATAAGTTATCATTAAACAAAACTATTGCATTATCTACCGATTTAATTTGTGCATCCCTATTTACTAGTACATATAAGTTAGATAACAACATAATGACAAGTAGAGAAAATTATTTACGTGTAAACGCACCTGCAACCCCGGCAAAGCCTCAGATCTTTCAGGAATGGATGCAAGATTTTGCGAATTGTAGGGTACCGAATGAAGATGACGTAGTTAATGTAGGCAGTGAGTTTGGTGGTGCCTCAATGCGAGAGTGTCGTGAAATAATATATAAACAATACATTGATAGGTTTTCTAAAAGCTATGGTGTACCAAAATGCAAAATGTGCATTCGACTTATTGATTCTACACCATTTTATTGTGCCCCTAGAAGGTTGTCATATCGTGAGAGAGAAATAGTTTCCGAAACAGTTAGTGATCTTTTGGCTAATAGAATCATCCGACCTAGTAATTCGCCATATGCTTCGGCCGTGGTTTTAGTTAAGAAAAAAGATGGAAATGTGAAGATGTGTGTTGATTATCGTGGATTGAATAAGAAGACCGCTAGAGATAATTTTCCGCTACCCCTTATTGAAGACTGTCTAGAATATCTGGAAGGTAAATCGGTGTTCTCCGTCATTGACCTTAAGAGTGGCTTTCACCATATAGGTGTTGAAGAAGAATCTGTGAAATATACCGCCTTCGTGACTCCGGACGGGCAGTTCGAATACTTGAGGATGCCTTTTGGACTTAAAAATGGTCCCGCTGTTTTCCAAAGATTTATTTCCGACGCCTTGAGAGACTTTGTAAGAAACCGACAGATTGTTGTTTATATGGATGATATTATTTTAGCATCGTATTCCGTAGAAGAGCATAAAAAGGTATTAGCTAGGTTGTTAGATCGACTTGTGGAGTTTAACCTTGAGATAAATTTTAAGAAAAGTAGTTTCCTGCAGCAGCGAATAGATTACCTAGGTTATGATGTTAGTGTTCAAGGAATTCTGCCTAATGATACGCATTGAACTGCTATAAAACAATATCCGGAACCAATTAATAGAAAGACGTTACATTCCTGTCTTGGTTTATTTTCCTATTTTAGGAAGTTCGTCCCCAATTTTTCGCGTGTAGCAAAGCCTTTGACCGACCTTCTTAAAAAAGGGGGACCGTTTCCCATGTCGGATTCCGAAAAAGGAGCATTCCTGCAGCTAAAGACAGCGTTATCGAGTCCCCCTGTGCTGTCTATCTTCAATCCGCAGTATGAAACCGAATTGCACACGGACGCAAGCTCTCACGGGTTTGGTGCTGTTTTGATGCAGCGACAGCTGGATAAGAAACTACACCCTGTTTTCTTCTACTCGAGAAAGGCCACTGCAGCCGAGTCTCGCTATCATAGTTTTGAACTCGAAACCTTGGCAATCATATACGCCTTGCGTCGTTTCCGAATATACTTAGAGCATAAACCCTTTTTAATAGTAACTGATTGTAGTTCCTTGGTCCAAACCTTAAGTAAAAAGTCTATAAATCCTCGTATTGCCCGTTGGTCCCTTGAGTTAGAAAGTTTCAATTATTCGATAGCCCATAGGCCAGGGTCAAACATGGCCCATGTAGATGCGCTCAGTAGGCAAACAGAGATGCTGAGAGAAGTGGAAGGAATTTCTGATCCGTGTCCTATTTCGTCGAGAGATGTTTCACCTCTTCAACCGTGTAGCCCTATTCAATCCCGTGTTTTTTTTGAGTCTTGTGATCCTACTGCACCTTGTGTAGTTTCTAAACCCGTAAAATCTTGTGAGCCTATTGATTCTTGTGAACCTAGGAAACGTGATGTACCTTGTGGTCCTGAGAAACGAGTTAAATCCGTTAGGCTTTCCCCTGAGGTTGAAGAGATTGTTGGAATTGTGTGTGCATCCCCATATGATATTGATTTACTTTTGCAGACCGAACAGATAAGAGATCCGGAAATCCGTCGAGTGCGAGAGAAGTTAGAAATTGGTGAAATGGAAAATTTCGTGTTGTTAGATGGGATCGTGTATAGAGCGAAGGATAGTGAGAAACTGTGTATGTATGTCCCGAGCCGAATGCAGGAAGATCTAATTAGAAAATTCCACGAGAAGTTGGGCCATTTTGCAACAGATAAGTGTGTGAATAAACTGAGAGAAAAATATTGGTTTCCTGGAATGAGGGGTAAGGTCGATCTATTTATAAAGAACTGCTTACCGTGTATCCTACATTCAGTTCCGAGAAGTATTCACAATAGGACGCTTCATAGTATCCCTAAAGCTCCGGTCCCGTTTGATACAATCCATATCGACCATCTAGGTCCCCTTCCGTCTATTAGCTCAAAGAGAAAGCACTTGTTGGTGGTCATTGATGCGTTCACCAAATTCGTTAAGTTATATCCCGTCAATTCAACCAGTACTAAGGAAGTTAATTGCTCTCTAGAAAAATATTTCGAATATTATAGCCGGCCTCGTAGAATCATCTCCGATAGAGGCACCTGTTTTACTTCTTTTGAGTTTAAAGAATTCCTCGAGTGTAGAAATATTGATCATATTAAAGTGGCCACGGCGGCCCCGCAGGCAAATGGACAAGTCGAGCGTGTGAACCGGGTACTGACACCGATGTTGGGAAAGCTATCAGAGCCTTTGAACCAGGCTGATTGGTATAAATTGCTTAGCCGTGTTGAATTCGCCATAAACAACTCCGTTCAGTGTAGTACCGGGAAGACCCCCAGTTCCTTGTTATTTGGTTGTGAACAACGTGGTCCAGTGGTGGATGAGCTCACCGAGTATTTGGAAGAAAAATTTGATCAGGAGAAACCGCGATGTTTGGATACAGTAAGGGACGAAGCACTTGAGAATATATGTCAGTCACAGGTCCGAAATGAAACCGCATACGGCTTGAAGCATAGGGCACCTACGTTGTACCAGGTCAATGATTTTGTTGCTATTCGTAACGTTGATGTAACCCCAGGGCATTGTAAGAAGTTTGCACCCAAGTATCGTGGCCCATATAGAGTAAACCGTGTTTTCCCGAACGACCGTTATGAGATTACAGATATAGACGATTGTCAGCTTACGCAACTCCCATATAAGGGAATCCTTGAGGCTGCTAGGCTAAAACCGTGGTTGCAAGTGTGTAATAAAACCATAGGAATGTGTATATGATCGAGGTCGATCAAATGTCAGGTTGCCCGAATGTAAACCCCTAAATTTTCATATGGCGCGCCCTAGTGTGACCAACCATTGTATAGATATCGATAAGAAGCCGATCATAGATTTAAGTTGGATTTTGTAAAAGAGAAAGAACGGTCACTTTTGATCTGGACTAAGAAGCGACGACAACGTGATTCAGATCGACAATTTGAAAATCATTTAAAATAAAAGCAATCCGTTGGAAATATTATTCAAAAAGAACCTAGGAGTTTACACAATAAAGGTCAACAAGGCGACCTGAGAACTCAAAGCACAGATTTGGTCAACTCGACGAACCAATCTGCAATTTCTACGTGATTACGATACTTTTACTAATATTAATAAACCACGGTGTGAGTCGAGGCACATCATAACAAAATACCTCTTAAGGTTTATTTAATAAAGTAAAATGGCATCGTCAAATATCACCACGTTATTGGATGAACAGCAGGCGCTGGGCGAGCGCATTCAATCTCTGATAAGGAACTTCAAGAAGGATTCCGACAGCAGGAAAACCAAACCTGCATATTATACGGAGCGGTTGGCAAATCTGGAGGGACTCTGGACAAATTTTGCCAGCAGAGATGCCAAAATACGAGCCATTTTAAAAGGAGAATCAAGCAGCCATCATTATTTTATAAATAATTATTTTATCGAAATAAAAAAATTTAGTAGTTGAATACCAAAATATATTCAACACTAAGCTCGCAGCATTAAAAACTGAGACAGAGTCAATTGCATCTACGGAAGAGGATCTAGAAATTGAGTCCATGTTTCGCGAGCAAAGGGCGCTGATCGACAGCTTGGAGCGCATCATGAGCAAAGTAACGCTCGACACATGCCAACATTTTGAGGCAATTATTTTGGAGTATTGGAATGAAATTAAAAACATTCATGTCCAAATACACAAAAAATTTCAAAATCCTAAGGAATTGGGATATGACGATTCCCGATATTTAATGGCCGAAGATGCCATTGTGTCCTTCCAAGTGACATTTGGAGGAGCAAGGAAAGCTGCTACGGTAGCCAGTTCCCCTACGGCGGCTGCATTACCGTTGCCAAAGGTAACAATTCCCAAATTTGATGGAAATTACCTACAATGGCAACAATTTCATGACTTATTCAAGAAAATGATTCATGAATCAACAATACCCACAATTCAAAAAATTTGGTATTTAAAAACTAATTTAATTGGAGAGGCGGAACGTTTAATTCGTCACTTGTCGCTTACAGAAAGCAATTATACGACAGCCTGGAAAATGTTGCAAGAACGATATAGCAACAAAAGAGTGCTATGCAACACTCTTATCCAAAAATTGTTAGATGTCGCACCCATATCTAATGATGCAAAAGGAATAAAGGCACTGCATGATAATATAAAAGAAACATTATCTGCATTAAATAATATTGCAATTAAAACGGATAATTGGGATCCAATCCTTTTACACTTATTAACAAAGAAATTGGATCGCCAAACACACTTGCTGTATGAGCAGTCAATTCCAGATACAAGGAATTTACAATCAATACAGGAATTTTTAGAATTCTTGGAGCAAAGATTTCTAACGCTGGAAGCCATATCCGGTGAGAAAATCAAAAAGCCGAGCACGTGTGCTGCAGGAGCAGAAGCACAATTTAATTGCTTCTTTTGCAAAAAGCCAAATCATAGCATTTTTAAATGTAATGATTTTTTAAAAAAGACTCCAGCAGAGCGACTTAGCTGGACGCAAAAGAACAAATTATGTGTTAAATGGCTGAGTGCAAATCATACCTCCAAAACATGCACAAGGAGGAATTGCTTTAACTTTGCAACAAAGGACATAATACACTACTGCACCTAAAAAAGGTTGCTGACAACCAAGAGACCATTACTGCAGCATCAGTAAATGGCAGACAAGAAAGCTACGTCCTCCTAGCCACGGCAAGAGTCATCGTCGTAGGCAACAATGGACAAATGGCTGAATTCAGAGCACTATTAGACTCTGGATCCCAGATAAATGCAATTTCTGAGAGAGCAATTCAGAAATTGTCATTGAAAACCACGAACTCTATGCTTAAAATAAACGGCATAGGTGGAAAGGCACACACGTCAAGCTCCAGAGTCAATGTAGAGATAAAGTGAAAATATGGAAACTTTGTCTCAAGACTGGAAGCGATGGTAATGCCTCACATTGTTGCTGATCAGCCGACATATCCAATCTCGACGGAAAATTGGAAAATTCCGAACATCACATTGGCTGACCCTAATTTCGGAAGTCCAGGAAAAATAGACTTGCTGATTGGAGCAGAGCATTATCAGAAAACCTACACCTTCACAAGGGACTACCGCGACTACAAAATACCAAGCTTGGCTGGATTGTAGCTGGAAAAATATTAAATGAAAAAAGAACATCGTCCGTTTGTGCAGTTCTCACGGAGGCAGAGAAAGTAGATGAGCAACTAGAGAAGTTCTGGGAGCTTGACAATTTTCAACCCGAAAAGGAGTGTTATTCACCGGTTGAAAAGCAATGTGAGGCCCACTTCCTAGAAAATATTCAGCAAGCACAAGACTCAAGATTCATCGTCCAGTTACCATTTCTGGAGCATACATCAGCCCTGGGGGAGAGTCGTGACATTGCCACGCGACGATTTCTATCCCTAGAAAAAAGGCTGCAGAGAGATCATGTGATCAAAGAAGGCTATATAAACTTCATGAAAGAATATGAAGAGCTTGGACACATGAAAGAAGTTCCTTTGGTAAATTTACCAAGGGCACACTATTTCATCCCACATCATTGTGTGTTGAAACCAGAGAGTCACACAACAAAATTACGTGTGGTTTTCGACGCATCAGCAGTGACATCCTCTGGAAAGTCATTAAATGATTTGTTGCACAAAGGCCCAACAGTGCAAAATTCATTAATGTCGATATTGCTACGCTTTAGAATACACAAATATGTATTCACTGCCGACATTGAGAAAATGTACAGGCAAATTTGGATTAATCCAAAAGATCAACACTATCAAATGATAGTATGGAGAAATAGCCCATCGGAAACGCTAAAATATTACCGTCTGAAAACGGTGACATATGGCACAAAATCAGCACCATATTTAGCAACGAAGTGCTTAGAACATTTGGCAACTAAACAAATGCAGCATTATCCGGTTGGATCTCATGCACTTAAAAATGATTTCTACGTGGATGATTGCATCACTGGAGCAGACACAATGCCCGAAGCCCTGCAGATAAGAACTGAGCTAAACAAAATTTTGCTAAGTTCTGGGTTTAAATTACGGAAATGGTGCGCAAACAGTAATCAACTACTACAGGGATTAAACAAAGATGACATAATCCCTGAAGTTCAGTTGGAAGATACTGCATATGAAGATTGCAGTGTCAAAACTCTTGGAATCATTTTGAATCCCAAGATCGACAAACTTTGCGGCAAAACACAAGTTGCCACAAACTCCAAAAAACCGAGACGCGATGTAGTCTCAGAAATATTTAAAATATTTGATCCTCTTGGACTATTCTCTCCAGTTGTCATAAAGGCCAAAATATTTATGCAAGGTCTGACCAAGGAGAAATTTGACTATAACGAAGAGTTACCGGAACATCTACAGAAGCAATGGATTGCATTCCGAGAAAGCTTACAGGCTTTGAATGAAATAAAAATTTCACGACATGTCTTCGAAGGTAAGACACCAGCGACGAAGGAAATACACACATTTGTAGACGCTTCAGAAAATGCATATGCAGCAGCAGTATATCTTCGAGCAGTTCACAAGGATAAGAGGGTAACGGTCCAACTACTATGTGCAAAATCACATTTGGCACCAATAAACACAATAACCCTTCCTCGATTGGAATTAAAGGCTGCAGTGCTTGGGGCGCAGTTAACGTCCACGGTAAAGGAACAGTTGTCCATGCAAGCAGTTCCTACATATTTCTGGGCAGACTCCGAAATTGTGCTTTCCTGGATAAATAGCCCGACCACAATAAAGGACAAATTTGTGGCAACTAGAATTACGACGATTCAGGAAGCATCGTCACAAAAGGAATGGAGACATGTCCCATCAGAACAGAACGCCGCGGATGTTGCATCAAGAGGAATATGTGGATCCAAATTCGCAAATCACAGTCTTTGGTTTTATGGGCCACTCTTTCTGTATGGACCAGCGCACAGTAGCGCCTTTTCTCATTTTACGTTGCAAAAATCATAACTTTTGAACAAAATAAGATAACTAAATAATTTAAACGCCATTTGATAGGTAATTGTTGTAAAATTTATATATGTATTGGAAAATCAGCCACGCCCACTCATTCGCCTTTTTAAAGGGTATCAAAGTAAAGAAATATTTTTTTCTCAATGAAGACAATTTTTTAAAAATATTTTTTATTTAATTTTTTATCTTTAATTTTATGTATTTGCTCAGATAAAAATAATTTGAAAACTGAAAAAAAATTTTTTTTTTTATTTCAACGTGTAACCGCCACGCTCTACAGTTAGTATATTTTTTGGTTAGTATGAAGCTGAGTCGGTATTTTGGTATATTTAACCCTGAGTAGTTTTGGTTTATGCTGTTGCATTTCCGGGGACGCAGCTCGACGCAGCAGATGTAAGTTGATTTTGGTCCAGAATAGATCCACAAAGGTCGTAGTTATAGTGTGTATAGTGGCTCAGCCCATCCAAAAAAGATATAGACTACTTTAGCCAGAAAAAAGTGAAAAAAATGGACACCTGGCAGGTAGCGATTTACCTGTGCAAGCCCTAACCCAATTCCCCTTTTTTTTGGATTGGGTTACAGTTTATGAATGTGTCTATTATTTAAAGCAAAAATCATGGCAATAGGTAATATAGTTTTTGTGTAATATTACCTGAAAGTCAACAAATTTTTCCTTTTTTTTTCTTATGATGCAAAAATGGAAACAAAGTTCAACTTTGAATGCTCATATCTTCTACAAAAAAAATCCGAAAATTGATTTTACAGCAGATTCTGAATCCATGGGAAATTTCCTGTCGAATAAGTATGGTTAAAATCGTTTTTGCGACAACGACTTTTTCGATTTTTGCAACGGCTTTTGTTCGAGAGGCGCTACTGTGCAGCGTCAAAATGGCCAGCACCGTTTATTGCATCTAAACTTGAGCGCATGGCCAAAACTGCAGAAACATGTTTAGGAGCAGTTAAAGAAGATATCAGTCTGATATACAATATTAATCACGGAAATTCATTTTCCAAGCTACTACGGATAGTAGCTTATATCCTGCGGTGGAAAAGAAAACCACTAGTTGCAGGAGAAACAATAAACGTTGAAGAACTTGAACGAGCAAGGAAATTAGTTCTTCGCAGCATCCAGCAGAAGCATTTCATCGCAGAGTTCAAAAGTTTGAAGAAGTCTCGCGATGTCGAAAAGAGCAGCAACATAAGCTCTCTCACACCGTTTATAGACCAGGACAATCTCATCCGAGTTGGCGGAAGGTTGGAAGCAGCTGCATTATCATATGATGCTAAGCACCCAATACTGCTTCCATACAATGACCCAATTGTCAAGCTTATCTTTGAAAAAGTGCACAAGGATAATATGCACTGTGGAGCCCAAGCATTAGTGGCCACTTCACGACAAAGATTTTGGGCTATAAAGGCAAAAACGATTGCCCGAAATGTTGTACTCAGCTGTGTAAAATGTACCAGAGCCAAACCAAAATTGATGGAACAAATCATGGGACATTTACCACCATTAAGAGTAACGCAAGCAAGGCCGTTCCTTAATGCCGGCGTCGATTATTGTGGACCCTTTAAAATCCACTATAAAATTCGTGGAAAGAAACCACATACAGCATACATTGCCATATTTTGCTGTTTCGCCACTAAAGCAGTCCATCTGGAGCTAGTAAGCGATCTTACAACGGAGGCATTCTTGGGAGCACTGCGTCGGTTTATAAGTCGACGTGGAAGATGTCAAACGCTGCACTGCGATAATGCAACCAATTTTGTTGGAGCTAGGAATAAGCTTCAAGAGCTGGAAGATGCCATCTTTTCGGAGACAGCCAGAAAGGCTATTATTGAGAGTTGCTCTTACAAAGGAGTCAACTTTAAATTTATCCCGCCAAGAGCACCTCATTTTGGAGGATTATGGGAAGCTGCTGTAAAATCAGCTAAGCATTTGCTGCTGAAAAATGTCACCACAGCGAATCTGACATATGAAGAGTTGGAAACAGTCATAGTCGAGATTGAAGCAATCTTAAACTCTCGGCCTCTAGTTCCAATGTCATCGGATCCAAATGACTTGACTGCAATTACTCCCGGTCATTTTCTTATTGGAGAACCACTAACCGCTCAAGCTGACAGCGAGCCTTCTCAGCAACCACAGTCATTGGGACAAAGATGGCAAGCTGTATCCAAGTTAAAGCATGCCTTTTGGAGTCAGTGGTCAACCGACTATCTTCAACAATTGCAACAAAGGCAAAAATGGAGACGATCATCAGCAAACATAAAGGAAGGAGCTTTGGTGTTGATCAAAGAAGACAACACACCAGTACGAGTTGTCAAGATATTTCATGGAAAGGACAATTTTGTCAGAGTAGTGGAGGTAAAAACCGCAAAAGGATACTTCAAGCGTGATATCCAGCATATAGCACCGCTATTTCCGGAAGAAGAACCAGTACACAAACACCCCGTATCCGAAGAATCTGACGACAACAGCGTTGATGAACATGCATCGAAGAGGAAGAAGACATCAACTATGTCTACAGTGGCAATGACATTGAAAGTAATGCTTCTAGTGTTACCATTAACTGTGGCACAATCCATTAACGTGACACAGTTTATGTCAAGGCCTGGAATTTTCTTCGAAAAAATTGGAAAGGGCCAACTTGCCACCACGGATTGGTCTATCGTGGTATATTACAATTTAAATCCCTACTGGCATGATATGAACACGTTCTCAATGGGAGTTACAAAAGTTGGCCACGTATGTCCACAATTTCCATATAAGGAAGCATGTACGAGTATGTATCATCATTTGAAACATCTGGAGGAGGACCTGCAAGCTGAAAATATGCTACTAGCAAGAACTAGAAAACAAAGAGCCCCACTCGACATCGTTGGAAATATAGCAAGTAGTCTTTTTGGTGTATTGGATTCAACATATGCCAAAGACATGGCTAGCACAATAAATAAGGTTAAATATAATGAGGAACACTTATTAACCTTATTAAAGAATCAAACGTCCTTAATAGATTCAACAATTAATGTCATAAAGAGAGACGAAATTTCGAACTCTAAGCGACTTAAGTTGATTGAGGACTACATTGCTGACACAAGAAATGCCAGTAATCTATTTGATAAATGGTCGTGGTATACGTCACTGTCGACTCAGCTTGCGATGATGTCGTCAAATCTTCAACGTGTACAATCGGAAATAATTAATATATTAACCGATGTTCGTCACAACAAAATCAGCCCAATGTTGATATCACCACGACAGCTTAAGGAACAACTGGAGCAAATACAAAGACACTTAAAGACTGGACAAGTTCTTCCAGTGTCTCCAAGTAACATCCTCATGGCATACCAGATGATGAAAGGAGAAGGAGCTATTGTAGATGATCACGTCATTATTAAAGTCAAGTTTCCGTTGATTTCGTCACAAGTTTTAGACATTTACAAACTGACTCCCATTCCATTCATATCTCAGGAAGGGATCCAGTCAATTGAAACACGAGCACCGTTTCTGGCCATCAACAGTCATCATGATGAGTTTGTAGAAATGTCTGAGGCGGACTTTAAGACTTGTCAAGAACGGGCTAAGAATGATTTCATCTGCTACAATAAGCAAGCGATGTTCTCTTCAGAGACAAGTTGTGAGATGAGATTGTTTCACAATAAAACAGATGCTTCTTGCAAACTAATAACTACAAAAAGAGCATTTTTATGGCTTGGAACGTATGCCGAAAATCAATGGATCTTTGCTACAAATTCATGCTTAAAGCTATCTGCTGTATGTGTAGATGGTGCATCTGATATAGAATTACAAGGCTCTGGATGGTTAACTGCCAGACCTGGATGTACGATTCGAAATACATTAATGACAATCACTACACGAGAAGCCACAGAAACTAAACTTCAAGCATCATATGCTCGTTTTGGAGACATCGACTTAACAGAAACTGTGACAAAGAGCTCCAATACTACGAATTCCATCGATGTAAGGACTCTAAATGTCAATGAGCTGTTACAAAGGAAAATGGAACTGTTCCCGAAGGACACATTCAGGCTACCACATAGTCTTGCACCTATTGAGCATCATCATATCGCCATTTATGTTGGACTAATATTCGTGATGATTATTAGCATCATTCATTTCGTTAAAAAATGGCAAATAACTCACCAAAATCAACGAGGCCATACCACGTCTGCAACTATGGCTACTCTCGCAAATCAACCGTTTACAGTCAACATTGATGATTGTTGAACATCCGTTCAACGGGCGGGAGAATGTACAATTTCGTCAAGAAGATAATTGCTCGCAGCTGCCACCAGCCATCTATTGATAAGATTGCATCTGGACGCTGCCCATCTACCTAAACAAACTCGGGAAACTCGCGATACCCGGGTCACGCAGGTCCGCGCACACATGTGTGATTACGGGCCATAAACAGAATCCCGCGATCGGTCACGTTCTTCACACCAATTGCATGCAGACGTCGCAGGAATTAGTTATCTAAGTAGTTCCCATTGCTGTATCCAGCTGTTTATGTTTTTATAGGATAAACCCATGTAACCCAAAAGTAGACCTAAGTAAATACCCTTTGACCCGAAAACATGTATATAAACCCCATGCAGTATCCAATAAAATCAGTACGAAAAGAACTCTTTGCGTATTCACTTCTCCGCAGCCCAATTTGTATTGTACTTATTGCGGCGACCATTGCCACTGGTACTGAACCTGAGGCACGCAACTAAAACCTATTTCAGCATTAGGATTTATCCTGAATCCGCACAGAAGGCAAACAAGAAGGAATAGAAGACTAAATAACGAAGAAGAAGGCAAAAAAGAAGGAGTAGAAGACTAAATAACGAAGAAGATAGCAAAAAAGAAGGAGTAGAAGACTAAAAAACGAAGAAGAAGGCAAAAAAAGAAGGAGTAGAAGACTAAATAACGAAGAAGAAGGCAAAAAAGAAGGAGTAGAAGACTAAATAACGAAGAAGAAGGCAAAAAAGAAGGAGTAGGAGACTAAATAACGAAGAAGAAGGCAAAAAAGAAGGAGTAGAAGACTAAATAACGAAGAAGATGGCAAAAAAGAAGGAGTAGAAGACTAAATAACGAAGAAGAAGGCAAAAAAGAAGGAGTAGAACCCTAAATAACGAAGAAGAAGGCAAAAAAGAAGGAGTAGAAGACTAAATAACGAAGAAGAAGGCAAAAAAGGAGTAGGAGACTAAATAACGAAGAAGAAGGCAAAAAAGAAGGAGTAGAACCCTAAATAACGAAGAAGAAGGCAAAAAAGAAGGAGTAGAAGACTAAATAACGAAGAAAAAGGCAAAAAAGAAGGAGTAGAAGACTAAATAACGAAGAAGATGGCAAAAAAGAAGGAGTAGAAGACTAAATAACGAAGAAGAAGGCAAAAAAGAAGGAGTAAAACCCTAAATAACGAAGAAGAAGGCAAAAAAGAAGGAGTAGAAGACTAAATAACGAAGAAGAAGGCAAAAAAGAAGGAGTAGAAGACTAAATAACGAAGAAGATGGCAAAAAAAAAAGGAGTAGAACCCTAAATAACGAAGAAGAAGGCAAAAAAGAAGGAGTAGAAGACTAAATAACGAAGAAGAAGGCAAAAAAGATGGAGTAGAAGACTAAATAACGAAGAAGAAGGCAAAAAAGAAGGAGTAGAAGACTAAATAACGAAAAAGAAGGCAAAAAAGAAGGAGTAGAAGACTAAATAACGAAGAAGAAGGCAAAAAAGAAGGAGTAGAAGACTAAATAACGAAGAAGAAGGCAAAAAAGAAGGAGTAGAAGACTAAATAACGAAGAAGAAGGCAAAAAAGAAGAAGTAGAAGACTAAATAACGAAGAAGAAGGCAAAAACGAAGGAGTAGAAGACTAAATATCGAAGAAGAAGGCAAAAAAGAAGGAGTAGAAGACTAAATAACGAAGAAGAAGGCAAAAAGAAGGAGTAGAAGACTAAATAACGAAGAAGAAGGCAAAAAAGAAGGAGTAGAAGACTAAATAACGAAGAAGAAGGCAAAAAAAAAGGAGTAGAAGACTAAATAACGAAGAAGAAGGCAAAAAAGAAGGAGTAGAACCCTAAATAACGAAGAAGAAGGCAAAAAAGAAGGAGTAGAACCCTAAATAACGAAGAAGAAGGCAAAAAAGAAGGAGTAGAAGACTAAATAACGAAGAAGAAGGCAAAAAAGAAGGAGTAGAAGACTAAATAACGAATAAGAAGGCAAAAAAGAAGAAGTAGAAGACTAAATAACGAAAAAGAAGGCAAAAAAGAAGGAGTAGAAGACTAAATAACGAAGAAGAAGGCAAAAAAGAAGGAGTAGAAGACTAAATAACGAAAAAGAAGGCAACAAAGAAGGAGTAGAAGACTAAATAACGAAGAAGAAGGCAAAAAAGAAGGAGTAGAAGACTAAATAACGAAGAAGAAGGCAAAAAAGAAGGAGTAGAAGACTAAATAACGAAGAAGAAGGCAAAAAAGAACGAGTAGAAGACTAAATAACGAATAAGAAGGCAAAATAGAAGGAGTAGAAGACTGAATAACGAAAAAGAAGGCAAAAAAGAAGGAGTAGAAGACTAAATAACGAAGAAGAAGCCAAAAAAGAAGGAGTAGAAGACTAAATAACGAAGAAGAAGGCAAAAAAGAAGGAGTAGAAGACTAAATAACGAAGAAGAAGGCAAAAAAGAAGGAGTAGAAGACTAAATAACGAAGAAGAAGGCAAAAAAGAAGGAGTAGAAGACTAAATAACGAAGAAGATGGCAAAAAAGAAGGAGTAGAAGACTAAATAACGAAGAAGAAGGCAAAAAAGAAAGAGTAGAAGACTAAATAACGAAGAAGAAGGCAAAAAAGAAGGAGTAGAAGACTAAATAACGAAGAAGAAGGCAAAAAAGAAGGAGTAGAAGACTAAATAACGAAGAAGAAGGCAAAAAAGAAGGAGTAGAAGACTAAATAACGAAGAAGAAGGCAAAAAAGAAGGAGTAGAAGACTAAATAACGAAGAAGAAGGCAAAAAAGAAGGAGTAGAAGACTAAATAACGAAGAAGATGGCAAAAAAGAAGGAGTAGAAGACTAAATAACGAAGAAGAAGGCAAAAAAGAAGGAGTAGAAGACTAAATAACGAAGAAGAAGGCAAAAAAGAAGGAGTAGAAGACTAAATAACGAAGAAGAAGGCAAAAAAGAAGGAGTAGAACCCTAAATAACGAAGAAAAAGGCAAAAAAGAAGGAGTATAAGACTAAATAACGAAGAAGAAGGCAAAAAAGAAGGAGTAGAAGACTAAATAACGAAGAATAAGGCAAAAAAGAAGGAGTAGAAGACTAAATAACGAAGAAGAAGGCAAAAAAGAAGGAGTAGAAGACTAAATAACGAAGAAGAAGGCAAAAAAGAAGGAGTAGAAGACTAAATAACGAAGAAGAAGGCAAAAAAGAAGGAGTAGAACCCTAAATAACGAAGATGAAGGCAAAAAAGAAGGAGTAGAAGACTAAATAACGAAGAAGAAGGAAAAAAAGAAGGAGTAGAAGACTAAATAACGAAGAAGGCAAAAAAGAAGGAGTAGAAGACTAATTAACGAAGAAGAAGGCAAAAAAGAAGGAGTAGAAGACTAAATAACGAAGAAGAAGGCAAAAAAGAAGGAGTAGAAGACTAAATAACGAAGAAGAAGGCAAAAAAAGAAGGAGTAGAAGACTAAATAACGAAGAAGAAGGCAAAAAAGAAGGAGTAGAAGACTAAATAACGAAGAAGAAGGCAAAAAAGAAGGAGTAGAAGACTAAAAAAAAAGGAGTAGAAGACTAAATAACGAAGAAGAAGGCAAAAAAGAAGGAGTAGAAGACTAAATAACGAAGAAGAAGACAAAAAAGAAGGAGTAGAAGACTAAATAACGAAGAAGAAGGCAAAATAGAAGGAGTAGAAGACTGAATAACGAAAAAGAAGGCAAAAAAGAAGGAGTAGAAGACTAAATAACGAAGAAGAAGCCAAAAAAGAAGGAGTAGAAGACTAAATAACGAAGAAGAAGGCAAAAAAGAAGGAGTAGAAGACTAAATAACGAAGAAGAAGGCAAAAAAGAAGGAGTTGAAGACTAAATAACGAAGAAGAAGGCAAAAAAGAAGGAGTAGAAGACTAAATAACGAAGAAGATGGCAAAAAAGAAGGAGTAGAAGACTAAATAACGAAGAAGAAGGCAAAAAAGAAAGAGTAGAAGACTAAATAACGAAGAAGAAGGCAAAAAAGAAGGAGTAGAAGACTAAATAACGAAGAAGAAGGCAAAAAAGAAGGAGTAGAAGACTAAATAACGAAGAAGAAGGCAAAAAAGAAGGAGTAGAAGACTAAATAACGAAGAAGAAGGCAAAAAAGAAGGAGTAGAAGACTAAATAACGAAGAAGAAGGCTAAAAAGAAGGAGTAGAAGACTAAATAACGAAGAAGATGGCAAAAAAGAAGGAGTAGAAGACTAAATAACGAAGAAGAAGGCAAAAAAGAAGGAGTAGAAGACTAAATAACGAAGAAGAAGGCAAAAAAGAAGGAGTAGAACCCTAAATAACGAAGAAGAAGGCAAAAAAGAAGGAGTAGAAGACTAAATAACGAAGAAGAAGCCAAAAAAGGAGGAGTAGAAGACTAAATAACGAAGAAGGCAAAAAAGAAGGAGTAGAAGACTAATTAACGAAGAAGAAGGCAAAAAAGAAGGAGTAGAAGACTAAATAACGAAGAAGAAGGCAAAAAAGAAGGAGTAGAAGACTAAATAACGAAGAAGAAGGCAAAAAAAGAAGGAGTAGAAGACTAAATAACGAAGAAGAAGGCAAAAAAGAAGGAGTAGAAGACTAAATAACGAAGAAGAAGGCAAAAAAGAAGGAGTAGAAGACTAAAAAAAAAGGAGTAGAAGACTAAATAACGAAGAAGAAGGCAAAAAAGAAGGAGTAGAAGACTAAATAACGAAGAAGAAGGCAAAAAAGAAGGTGAAGCTGTCGGGGCCGTGGCAAGTACAAGTCCAGAAAATTCCCAATAAAAGATGGCAGAGTTTTAAGATGATGATGAGGAGGACGATCCGTCTTCGTTGCCGTTTATTTTCAGAGTAGTAAAAAAATGAGAGCAGTACAACTAACATGGCGACAGGTTCAGCTTGAACATTCTCCCCCCCCGCGCAAGAGGAATGCTTGCGATCTACGAGAGGGAGCATCGTCCGGAAAGGATCCATCCCAGCGTCGTATTTTGTGCCATCGGCAAGCCGTCCTGACCCGGGAGGATACCCGGCAGCATCAGGTCAACGTAAACGTCCGCTCCCAGCACAACCGACACTAACGATGGGTGGAACCACCGGTCATCCGCCAATGTGACATTCTGAAACATGTCCTGCACCTTCGGGTCCAGCGATTGCTCGTCCACCAGCATCAGAAGCTGCTTGCTCATCTTGGAGGCCTTGGAGCGCATCTCGGTGGCGCACACCCGTTGGTCGCCAATGCCCGTGATGGCCAGATTAAGGGCTTTAACCAGGGAGATGTGGATGCGACTCACAGGGCAGCACGGATCCACCAAGGCTCGGACATCAAACCGCTTTTGGTCGGATCCGATTAGCACGGACGCGGTCGGGAGGATGCTAACACTTGTGCGCGCCAGGATAGGCGTGCACGACCGGCTGCGGGATGGAGACATATCCATTGGCGTGGCGGGCCGCCGAGATCCGGATACAGGCGCCTGCTGGCGCTGCTGTGACTGACGCTGAGGCCGAGAATCCGAGGGTGGGTTGCGCCTTTGCCGGGGTCGCGAAGAACGAGGCTGCCCAGTGTGGATGTGTAGCAGCGTGTGATGAGCCTCATTGCATATATGACACCTCGCTGTACTGCGGCACGACCGACCGGAATGCTCGTGTGCCAGACAGTTTGCGCAGTACTTGTTAATCTTCGTACATTGGTGAAATAGGCCTGGAGTTTAAACAGGCCTCAATTTTCGCAAGGAGGGTAGCCAGTTCTTCGAAGGTGTACTTCCCTGCTGCTGTGTACTTGTAGAAGTGAGCCTTGAAACTTTTCACACCCGCCTCCCAGAGCCCTCCCATGTGAGGCGCGCCAGGAGGGTTGAAATGCCAGGCCAAGTTCTGAAGGCTGTGTTTGGAGAGGATCAGTGTTCTGGTTGACTCAATAAAGTCTCTGGATAAGGACGTGGAGGCTCCGACAAACGTTTTCCCGTTGTCAGAGTAGACATGTTGTGGACACCCACGGCGTGCAGAAAAACGAGAGAAGGCAGCTAAAAATTTCTCTGTCGTCAAGTCGGACGTCGCTTCGAGATGGATGGCCCTGGTACTAAAGCAAACAAAAACGCAGACGTATCCCTTTGTGATTTTGCAGGCTCGACCGACATAACTCTTGATGTCAAATGGCCCCGCGAAATCCATGCCTGTATGAGTGAATGGCCTGGAGAAAGAGGATCTCGCCCGGGGCAAATCCCCCATCAACTGCCTCTGCAGGTTCTTCTTGTGGATGACACAAACTCGGCACGAGTGAATTGTGTGTTTCACCAATCTCTGAAGCTTAGGAATCCAGAATTTAGACCGAATCAGTCTCACCATTAACTGATTCCCCCCATGCAAGGATATGCGATGAGTAAACAGGGCTTGTAGTTTCGCGAATCTACATCGCGCTGGGATGATGATAGGATGTTTTTCATCATAACTAAGCATGTCAGATGCTTGTAAACGGCCGCTTGCTCTCAAGACCCCCTTTCTGTCAAGAAAGGGGTTTAGGTTAGAAATGGTACTTGAGGCTGGAATTTGCTGCTTGTTACTTAAAGCCTTATATTCGACGGGAAACTCATTCTTTTGAGTGAACACGATTAACCGCTCTTGCACGTCAGACAACTCCGCCGAAGTGAGTGCTGACGATGGGGGTATATCTTCCTTTTTGCAACTTTTCGCAAAACGGATCACGTATGCTAGAACCCGCAGCGCCCTGTCGAAGGTTGAAAACCGCTCTAGGATATCCACTGCTGGCGGCACTGTGGCACTGTGACATTTAATAGGCCGTTGCTCCATCTCGGTTTCCGGATTAACCAGTGGTTCACTCGGCCACTGCTCCTGCTTGAGTGGTAGCCAAGCCGGCCCGTGCCACCAAAGTGTGCTGTCCTTAAGCTCTTGGGGCGAGACGCCTCGGCTTGCCAGATCAGCTGGATTGTCTTCGGATCGTACATGGCCCCATTTGCTTTCGTTGGTACGCTGTTCGATCTTTGCGACCCTGTTGGCCACGAATGTCGTCCAGGTGCATGCTGGCTTGCCTAGCCATGCAAGAACTATAGTAGAGTCTGTCCAATAAAAAATCTCATAAGCTTTAGGAGGCAATTCGGAAATTACTGATGCTGCTAGCTCAGTGAGCAGCACTGCTCCGCACAACTCCAGGCGGGGTATGGAGATGGACCTGACGGGAGCGACTCTGGTCTTGGATGCCAGCAAATGGGCACAACAGCCGTCAGCCGTTTCGACTCGGACGAAAATAGCAGCCCCATACGCGTCCTGTGACGCATCGCAAAACGCATGGTACTGCACCTTGGCAGCAGGATGGAAACGCACCCACCTCGGAATACGAATTTCCCTCAGGGTCGGATACCCTTTCAAAAACTCTTGCCACTTGGTCACAAGGTCGGTGGGGAGTGGCTGATCCCAGCCTAGCTCCCGCAGCCAAATTTCCTGCATGAAAATCTTGGCTCGGATTACGAAAGGCGATAACCACCCTGCCGGGTCGAACAGTTTGGCTATTTGAGACAAAACCTCTCGTTTGGTGTAGGCAGGTTGCAGGGAGATCACCATTGGAACAAAAAAGAAACTATCGGATGTAGCTTGCCAACGGATCCCAAGAGTTTTCGCCGTGCTGGCATCTTCCAGCTCAAGGAAGTCTGCACTGACCAAATGTTCCCTCGGAATCGCTTGTAGAAGTCTCCTTTCGTTTGAGGTCCACTTGCGCAGTGGAAAACCGGCACTCTCGAGAGCCAGCCGAAGCTCTTTAATGGCTAAAGCTGCCGACTGCCGAGTGTGAGCCCCTGCGAGCACATCGTCCACGTACATGAAGTTCGAAATGATGTCGCTGGCCAAAGGATATTGGCCTCGGATGTCCTGAGCCAACTGCTGAAGCACTCTGATGGCCAGGAAGGGCGCACAATTTACGCCGAAGGTGACTGTGTCGAGTTCATAGTCACAGAGCTCACCGTATTTGTTGCGGAATAAGATTCTCTGAAAGCGCGTGTGATCAGGATTGACCCGGATTTGCCGATACATCTTTGTTATGTCCGCATTAAAAACATACTTAAAGAAACGCCATTTTAGAATCTGAATAGTCAGATCGGACTGTAGTACAGGCCCCGCATGAAGGATATCATTGAGGCTGTTCCCGTTTGATGAGGGATTGGAAGCATTGAACACGACGCGAACCTTCGTCGTGGTGCTATCTGGTTTGAAGACAGCGTGATGAGGCAGATAAAAACTGCTAGAGTCGTCAGGGGAGACTTGGTGCATATGACCTAAGTCTAAGTACTCTCGAATGACTGAGTCATACTGCTCCTTCAATGGAAGATCTTTACTTAATCGCACTTCGTTTCGGAGGTACTGAGCTAGTGCGATGGGTCTGGAATGTCCAAGCTTAATATTGTCCGGCTCTTTAAAGGGCAACGAAACAACATATCTTCCCTCCTCACTTCTTTTGGTGGATCGGATAAAGTTCTCCTCGCAAACCGAGGTGGATTCCTTAACCAGCTTCACTGGAACATCCTCCACCTCCCAAAATTTTGTGAGGATGCTGTCTAGTTTGGATTCCTTGACTGCTAATCGGGCTGAAAAGGAGCAGATTCTGCTTGTGGGACTCGCTGCAATCGGACCGCAAAGAATCCACCCGAATATGGTCTCTTGACCCAGGAGTGTTCCACAAATATTGGAATGGGAGCCGCTTAGGAGGATCGATGGCAGGATATCGGCACCAATAAGCACGTCAATCTGCGAGCTTCGGAAGAAATTTGGATCTGCTAGTTGCAACGGTGGAAGATCCTTTAATGAGGCCTCTGGTAGAGTGTAGGATGGGAGATTACCAGCTAACTGGGGTAACACGTATGCACAAGTTTCAATCTGGATATGGGGCTTGACGGAAGAACCTATGATGAGTTGACACCTCTTACGAGGCTGAGCGGCAACGGAAAGGTTGACCCCCGAAACTTGGGCCTGAATGGACTCATACGGCAACTTAATTAGGTTGAACAACCGTTCTGAGATGAAGGTTGCCTCGGAACCTGAGTCAATGAGTGCCCGTGCTGAGTATTTTATGCCCAAATGGCAAACTTCTATCAATGCCGTACTCAGTAGGACCCCTTGCGTGTTAACGGCAAGAAACGTTTGCACATTCGCTTGACTCGTCGATGGAGTGGACTGTATCTGTTGCTGGGTTGCTGTGGATGGATGGCACTGTTGGTCAGGCATAACCACTGAATGGACTGGCAGAGGGGTGCTTCGATGCAGGAGAGAATTGTGACGTCCATTGCAGGTGTAGCAATTATGCGTACTGTTGCAATCCCGGAGCAGATGCGTTCTTGCGAAACAGTTTAAGCACAACTTCTGCTGTTTTACATGTTTCTCTCGATCTGCGACTGACATGCGTAAGAATAGAGGACATAATCGGACTGGATGGTTCTCCTGTGCGCAGAGTTTGCAGGATTGCGGGTTTACCGTAACTCTGTTTTCGAAGGTCTGGATCGACCGCGAGCTATTGTCAGCCCTCAGTGCCCTGGATTGAACGCTCGCGTTTGGCTTGAACTCCTCAATCGCCTCAAGCGTTCGATGACGATCTTTTAAGAAAGCCTGGAATTCAGTCCAGAGTGGAATCTCTGACTTACTTAGCAGGGACTGTTCCCAAAGAGCCAAAGTTAGTTTTGGCAACTTGGACGAGCACAGGAAAACAATCAGGCAATCCCAATTCGTGGTCTCGACTCTTGCTAATTGCAGGGCCGTTAAACAACCTTGGATTGTGCTCTCTAAATGCTTCAAGGATTTTCCGCATTCCTGGGCAACAGAAGGCAAATTAAACAAAATCTTTAATTGGCTATTGACCAGCAGCCTCTTGTTCTCGAACCGATTCTGCAAGTTTCTCCACGCTGACTCGAAACCATCATTGGTCAACGGAGATAAGGCCACAATGGATTTGGCCTCGCCGCTCGTCTTTGCATTGAGATGGAACAGTTTTTCGACTTCTGAAAGCCGAGGATTGCGTACATAGATGGCGGAGAAAAGGTCCCGAAATGTGGGCCATTGAACATAGTCACCATTGAAAACTTCGCACTCGACTGGAGGTAGGCGACATCCGCCCTGAGACGGCGTCAGATTGGAGGACTGAACAGACTGTGGCGCGCGTGAATTTTCAATGATCTCATTGAGGTTTGCTGCGCACCGCTCGTAAACGGTATAACAGTAGTCATACTTGGATTGCATGACTGTTATTGTGTCTTTGCAGTTTTGACTGGCCAGCACTTCGGAGCACGTCTCGTACTCCCTTTCCACCTTGTCCCAGAGAGCCCTGATCTGCTCGAGTCGAACCCTACTCGTGTGGATGGACGGACCTTGGTCAGTCGGGGTGTTGAATCTGGCTTCGAACTGACCCATCCTATCGGTTATGGTCGTGAATTTCACCAAAGCCTTGTCTCCCTCAGCTTGAGCCCTTCTTTCAGTTGCTCTAGTGACCTGGGAAGACACGACTGATTTCGCGGCCTTTGTGGATGGTGCAGTCGGTAGAACTTCGAGCGACGTGCTCGTAGATTTACGTGGAGTGGTGGTTGCTAATGGGCTTTTGCTTCGAGAGGGATTTTCGCTTTCGGAAGGCACAGAGGATTCACTCGTTGCCCTGCCTCTGGAAGACGCCTCCGCTGTAGAAACGGTCAGACGGGGTTTTGGTTCCTCACCGTCGCCGTTTTCCATGTTAAACTCTTGTTGGGGCCGCTGGATAAGCGCAGGAAAACCGAGTTAATCGAAAAAATTATATTTATCGATTTGGAATAAGTGCAGGGACGCTGGATAAGCGTAAATAAACAAATAATACTCGAAAAGGATGTTATCGTTTTTTTTTTAAATCAAAACAGGGACGCTGGATAAGCGCAGGAAAACAGAGTTAATCGAAAAAATTATATTTATCGATTTGGAATAAGTGCAGGGACGCTGGATAAGCGTAAATAAACAAATAATACTCGAAAAGGATGTTATCGATTTTAATCAGTACAGGGACGCTGGATAAGCGCAGGAAAACAGAGTTAATCGAAAAAATTATATTTATCGATTTGGAATCAGTGCAGGGACGCTGGATAAGCGTAAATAAACAAATAATCCCCGAAAAGGATGTTATCGATTTTTAATTAGTCCGGGGACGCTGGATGAAGCGTTCAAAATTTATGATTATCGATTTTAAATCAATACAGGGACGCTGGATAACGCGTTGGCACGGATGCACTCGATTCGAAAGATATGGGGGCGCTGGATAACGCGTAGAACAAATTAATCGAAAGAATGCTATCGATACTCAATTAATACGGGGACGCTGGATGACGCGTTGGCACGGAAGAACTCAGTTCAAAAGATATGGGGGCGCTGGATAACGCGTTGGCACGGATGTACTCGGTTGGAAAGATATGGGGGCGCTGGATAACGCGTAAAACAAATTAATCGAAAAAAAGTTGCTAGGAATTTCAAATCAATACGAGGACGCTGGATAAAGCGTTTAAAATTATGGTTATCGATTTGGAATAAATACCGGGCGCTGGATGAAGCGTTTAAAAATTATGGTTATCGATTCGGAAAAGTGTGTACGTTGGATAACGCGTAGAAGAAATCAGTCGAGAAAAAAAAAACTGCTGTCGATTTCAATTTAATACGGGAACGCTGGATGACGCGTTGACAAGGATGTACTCAACTCAAATTAATATGGGGGCGCTGGATAACGCGAAAAACAAAATTAATCGAAAAAGAATGCTATCGATTTCAAAGGAATTAAAAAAAAAATAAAAAATAGTCGAAAAAGGTTTTTATCGATTTGGGTATGAACCGAGAAAAAAAATATGTAGAATGAATTATTCGGAGATAAATAAATGTTTGTCGAAAAATACTGTGGGGTTGGAAGTGAAGACCTTTTAAGATATACTTGGACGCTGGATAATGCGTACCAAAAAAATAATCGGAACGGTGTACACGATTCAAAAAAATTAGGTTGTAAATTAGTCGAATTGAAACTCAAAACCAATAATACAAAAGAATGCACCCAAGTGTGAACGGCTCATTAACAGACTCAGCCGGTAATAGTGTCGCAACCTTGGCGGCCAGTACTTACATACATATGTATTTACGCAAAATAAACAAATAAACAACTATTAAAATCGCAGATTTTTTAATTTTGTTTGTTTCACTTTGTTTGTGTTTGGATGCAGCGACACTTTTAGCTGCCGATGCTCAATTGCCGGTCCAGCAATTTGTATGGATATGTGCATATATGTGTGCACGTATGATCGGCCAGCTGGAGGAGGGGGTTAACTTTATTTATCTTTTGTTTTGTGGTTAATGTGCAGTGGATGGAAAATACATATGTACATATATTTATTGTGGATAGGATGTGTTTTTTCTCCCCTGTAAATGCCGCAGATTTGTGACCCAAAGGTAACATACATATGTCCATACATAGGTTCATAGATCGGCCATGTACATAAATGTGTATGCAATTGCCGGTCCAGCAATTTGTATGGATATGTGCATATGTATATGTATGTACGTATGCACGTATGATCGGCCAGCCAGAGGAGGGAGATAACTTTATTTATCCCTTTTTTTTTTTCTTGTTTTATTATTGTGCGGTGGATAAAAAAATGTACATATAATTATTGTGGATGGGATGTGTTTTTTTTATTTTAAATGCCGCCGATTTGTGACCCAAAGGTAATGAACATACGTATGTACATATGTATGTTCATAGATCGGCAATGTACACAAATGCGTATGCAAATAACTCGGTGTAGATGTATGGCTTTTTATGTGCGGAAAAATGGATGTCAGCCTTCCTGGATATTGGCTGATTTAAAACATGTATAGGAGAGGGGCGTATAGCTATGTAAACACATGCATATACATATATATATCCTACTGCACAAGTTGGTAGAGTTTTAAATAAATTGGATGCAGCAATATATCTACATATATATGCAAGTATGTACATACATATATGGTGGGAATTTCGGCACCGTACTTATCTTGGCAAAAAAGCGCTGGAATATCCGGCTCGAAGGACCAAAAATGAAGCTGTCGGGGCCGTGGCAAGTACAAGTCCAGAAAATTCCCAATAAAAGATAGCAGAGTTTTAAGATGATGATGAGGAGGACGATCCGTCTTCGTTGCCGTTTATTTTCAGAGTAGTAAAAAAAAGAGAGCAGTACAACTAACATGGCGACAGGTACATTTTGTTCCCAGAGATGCTCCCCTGGCGACATTGCCCCTTGTTCAGCTTGAACATTCTCCCCCCCCCGCGCAAGAGGAATGCTTGCGATCTACGAGAGGGAGCATCGTCCGGAATGGATCCATCCCAGCGTCGTATTTTGTGCCATCGGCAAGCCGTCCTGACCCGGGAGGATACCCGGCAGCATCAGGTCAGCGTAAACGTCCGCTCCCAGCACAACCGACACTAACGATGGGTGGAACCACCGGTCATCCGCCAATGTGACATTCTGAAACATGTCCTGCACCTTCGGGTCCAGCGATTGCTCGTCCACCAGCATCAGAAGCTGCTTGCTCATCTTGGAGGCCTTGGAGCGCATCTCGGTGGCGCACACCCGTTGGTCGCCAATGCCCGTGATGGCCAGATTAAGGGCTTTAACCAGGGAGATGTGGATGCGACTCACAGGGCAGCACGGATCCACCAAGGCTCGGACATCAAACCGCTTTTGGTCGGATCCGATTAGCACGGACGCGGTCGGGAGGATGCTAACACTTGTGCGCGCCAGGATAGGCGTGCACGACCGGCTGCGGGATGGAGACATATCCATTGGCGTGGCGGGCCGCCGAGATCCGGATACAGGCGCCTGCTGGCGCTGCTGTGACTGACGCTGAGGCCGAGAATCCGAGGGTGGGTTGCGCCTTTGCCGGGGTCGCGAAGAACGAGGCTGCCCAGTGTGGATGTGTAGCAGCGTGTGATGAGCCTCATTGCATATATGACACCTCGCTGTACTGCGGCACGACCGACCGGAATGCTCGTGTGCCAGACAGTTTGCGCAGTACTTGTTAATGAGTACCGCGCGGAGCCGCTTCACAGCCGGCAGTTGGAGAAACCGCTGGCAAACCCTCAGAGCGTGGACTCCCCTGCAGACTCGACATCTGTATACATTGCACCCGGATGAGCGACGAGGATTTTGGTGGGTCGTTGGAGCCATTGTATACACGGATCTAAATTAGAAAAAGAGATGGATAAATATGAAAAATGAAGTGTTATGGATGAGGATGAACAGACACGTGGACGGAACGACGACGTTGGATGACACAACTTAGGACTAGTACATGTCAATTGGAAGGACTACTCTATTGAGGAGTCACTATGGTCAATGGGGCCGTCCATTGGGAGGCGAATCATTTTCGCCACTGGCCGTCGGATGACGCCCCGTGCTGTAAGCACGTCTGCAACTCTGACCTTGCCGTCGGCGCCCGGACATACCAGCTGGATACGCCCAAGCCGCCATTCGTTGGCTGGCAAGCTCTCCTCCTTGATCACAACCATGTCTCCCGCTTGGAGATCTCGCGATGGGAACTTCCATTTGTTCCTTTTGTGGAGCTCCTTCAGATATTCCTCCTTCCAACGCACACAGAACTGCTGATGCAGGGCCTTCAACCTCCGCCACCGATTGATGATGGAAATAGGATTCTCCTCAATCAGAGGCTCCGATACCGCAAGAAGTGGTCCACCAATTAGAAAATGTCCGGGGCTAAGAGCCACAAGGTCGGTGGGATCTTCGGACATTGGTGAAATAGGCCTGGAGTTTAAACAGGCCTCAATTTTCGCAAGGAGGGTAGCCAGTTCTTCGAAGGTGTACTTCCCTGCTGCTGTGTACTTGTAGAAGTGAGCCTTGAAACTTTTCACACCCGCCTCCCAGAGCCCTCCCATGTGAGGCGCGCCAGGAGGGTTGAAATGCCAGGCCAAGTTCTGAAGGCTGTGTTTGGAGAGGATCAGTGTTCTGGTTGACTCTATAAAGTCTCTGGATAAGGACGTGGAGGCTCCGACAAACGTTTTCCCGTTGTCAGAGTAGACATGTTGTGGACACCCACGGCGTGCAGAAAAACGAGAGAAGGCAGCTAAAAATTTCTCTGTCGTCAAGTCGGACGTCGCTTCGAGATGGATGGCCTTGGTACTAAAGCAAACAAAAACGCAGACGTATCCCTTTGTGATTTTGCAGGCTCGACCGACATAACTCTTGATGTCAAATGGCCCCGCGAAATCCATGCCTGTATGAGTGAATGGCCTGGAGAAAGAGGATCTCGCCCGGGGCAAATCCCCCATCAACTGCCTCTGCAGGTTCTTCTTGTGGATGACACAAACTCGGCACGAGTGAATTGTGTGTTTCACCAATCTCTGAAGCTTAGGAATCCAGAATTTAGACCGAATCAGTCTCACCATTAACTGATTCCCCCCATGCAAGGATATGCGATGAGTAAACAGGGCTTGTAGTTTCGCGAATCTACATCGCGCTGGGATGATGATAGGATGTTTTTCATCATAACTAAGCATGTCAGATGCTTGTAAACGGCCGCTTGCTCTCAAGACCCCCTTTCTGTCAAGAAAGGGGTTTAGGTTAGAAATGGTACTTGAGGCTGGAATTTGCTGCTTGTTACTTAAAGCCTTATATTCGACGGGAAACTCATTCTTTTGAGTGAACACGATTAACCGCTCTTGCACGTCAGACAACTCCGCCGAAGTGAGTGCTGACGATGGGGGTATATCTTCCTTTTTGCAACTTTTCGCAAAACGGATCACGTATGCTAGAACCCGCAGCGCCCTGTCGAAGGTTGAAAACCGCTCTAGGATATCCACTGCTGGCGGCACTGTGGCACTGTGACATTTAATAGGCCGTTGCTCCATCTCGGTTTCTGGATTAACCAGTGGTTCACTCGGCCACTGCTCCTGCTTGAGTGGTAGCCAAGCCGGCCCGTGCCACCAAAGTGTGCTGTCCTTAAGCTCTTGGGGCGAGACGCCTCGGCTTGCCAGATCAGCTGGATTGTCTTCGGATCGTACATGGCCCCATTTGCTTTCGTTGGTACGCTGTTCGATCTTTGCGACCCTGTTGGCCACGAATGTCGTCCAGGTGCATGCTGGCTTGCCTAGCCATGCAAGAACTATAGTAGAGTCTGTCCAATAAAAAATCTCATAAGCTTTAGGAGGCAATTCGGAAATTACTGATGCTGCTAGCTCAGTGAGCAGCACTGCTCCGCACAACTCCAGGCGGGGTATGGAGATGGACCTGACGGGAGCGACTCTGGTCTTGGATGCCAGCAAATGGGCACAACAGCCGTCAGCCGTTTCGACTCGGACGAAAATAGCAGCCCCATACGCGTCCTGTGACGCATCGCAAAACGCATGGTACTGCACCTTGGCAGCAGGATGGAAACGCACCCACCTCGGAATACGAATTTCCCTCAGGGTCGGATACCCTTTCAAAAACTCTTGCCACTTGGTCACAAGGTCGGTGGGGAGTGGCTGATCCCAGCCTAGCTCCCGCAGCCAAATTTCCTGCATGAAAATCTTGGCTCGGATTACGAAAGGCGATAACCACCCTGCCGGGTCGAACAGTTTGGCTATTTGAGACAAAACCTCTCGTTTGGTGTAGGCAGGTTGCAGGGAGATCACCATTGGAACAAAAAAGAAACTATCGGATGTAGCTTGCCAACGGATCCCAAGAGTTTTCGCCGTGCTGGCATCTTCCAGCTCAAGGAAGTCTGCACTGACCAAATGTTCCCTCGGAATCGCTTGTAGAAGTCTCCTTTCGTTTGAGGTCCACTTGCGCAGTGGAAAACCGGCACTCTCGAGAGCCAGCCGAAGCTCTTTAATGGCTAAAGCTGCCGACTGCCGAGTGTGAGCCCCTGCGAGCACATCGTCCACGTACATGAAGTTCGAAATGATGTCGCTGGCCAAAGGATATTGGCCTCGGATGTCCTGAGCCAACTGCTGAAGCACTCTGATGGCCAGGAAGGGCGCACAATTTACGCCGAAGGTGACTGTGTCGAGTTCATAGTCACAGAGCTCACCGTATTTGTTGCGGAATAAGATTCTCTGAAAGCGCGTGTGATCAGGATTGACCCGGATTTGCCGATACATCTTTGTTATGTCCGCATTAAAAACATACTTAAAGAAACGCCATTTTAGAATCTGAATAGTCAGATCGGACTGTAGTACAGGCCCCGCATGAAGGATATCATTGAGGCTGTTCCCGTTTGATGAGGGATTGGAAGCATTGAACACGACGCGAACCTTCGTCGTGGTGCTATCTGGTTTGAAGACAGCGTGATGAGGCAGATAAAAACTGCTAGAGTCGTCAGGGGAGACTTGGTGCATATGACCTAAGTCTAAGTACTCTCGAATGACTGAGTCATACTGCTCCTTCAATGGAAGATCTTTACTTAATCGCACTTCGTTTCGGAGGTACTGAGCTAGTGCGATGGGTCTGGAATGTCCAAGCTTAATATTGTCCGGCTCTTTAAAGGGCAACGAAACAACATATCTTCCCTCCTCACTTCTTTTGGTGGATCGGATAAAGTTCTCCTCGCAAACCGAGGTGGATTCCTTAACCAGCTTCACTGGAACATCCTCCACCTCCCAAAATTTTGTGAGGATGCTGTCTAGTTTGGATTCCTTGACTGCTAATCGGGCTGAAAAGGAGCAGATTCTGCTTGTGGGACTCGCTGCAATCGGACCGCAAAGAATCCACCCGAATATGGTCTCTTGACCCAGGAGTGTTCCACAAATATTGGAATGGGAGCCGCTTAGGAGGATCGATGGCAGGATATCGGCACCAATAAGCACGTCAATCTGCGAGCTTCGGAAGAAATTTGGATCTGCTAGTTGCAACGGTGGAAGATCCTTTAATGAGGCCTCTGGTAGAGTGTAGGATGGGAGATTACCAGCTAACTGGGGTAACACGTATGCACAAGTTTCAATCTGGATATGGGGCTTGACGGAAGAACCTATGATGAGTTGACACCTCTTACGAGGCTGAGCGGCAACGGAAAGGTTGACCCCCGAAACTTGGGCCTGAATGGACTCATACGGCAACTTAATTAGGTTGAACAACCGTTCTGAGATGAAGGTTGCCTCGGAACCTGAGTCAATGAGTGCCCGTGCTGAGTATTTTATGCCCAAATGGCAAACTTCTATCAATGCCGTACTCAGTAGGACCCCTTGCGTGTTAACGGCAAGAAACGTTTGCACATTCGCTTGACTCGTCGATGGAGTGGACTGTATATGTTGCTGGGTTGCTGTGGATGGATGGGACTGTTGGTCAGGCATAACCACTGAATGGACTGGCAGAGGGGTGCTTCGATGCAGGAGAGAATTGTGACGTCCATTGCAGGTGTAGCAATTATGCGTACTGTTGCAATCCCGGAGCAGATGCGTTCTTGCGAAACAGTTTAAGCACAACTTCTGCTGTTTTACATGTTTCTCTCGATCTGCGACTGACATGCGTAAGAATAGAGGACATAATCGGACTGGATGGTTCTCCTGTGCGCAGAGTTTGCAGGATTGCGGGTTTACCGTAACTCTGTTTTCGAAGGTCTGGATCGACCGCGAGCTATTGTCAGCCCTCAGTGCCCTGGATTGAACGCTCGCGTTTGGCTTGAACTCCTCAATCGCCTCAAGCGTTCGATGACGATCTTTTAAGAAAGCCTGGAATTCAGTCCAGAGTGGAATCTCTGACTTACTTAGCAGGGACTGTTCCCAAAGAGCCAAAGTTAGTTTTGGCAACTTGGACGAGCACAGGAAAACAATCAGGCAATCCCAATTCGTGGTCTCGACTCTTGCTAATTGCAGGGCCGTTAAACAACCTTGGATTGTGCTCTCTAAATGCTTCAAGGATTTTCCGCATTCCTGGGCAACAGAAGGCAAATTAAACAAAATCTTTAATTGGCTATTGACCAGCAGCCTCTTGTTCTCGAACCGATTCTGCAAGTTTCTCCACGCTGACTCGAAACCATCATTGGTCAACGGAGATAAGGCCACAATGGATTTGGCCTCGCCGCTCGTCTTTGCATTGAGATGGAACAGTTTTTCGACTTCTGAAAGCCGAGGATTGCGTACATAGATGGCGGAGAAAAGGTCCCGAAATGTGGGCCATTGAACATAGTCACCATTGAAAACTTCGCACTCGACTGGAGGTAGGCGACATCCGCCCTGAGACTGCGTCAGATTGGAGGACTGAACAGACTGTGGCGCGCGTGAATTTTCAATGATATCATTGAGGTTTGCTGCGCACCGCTCGTAAACGGTATAACAGTAGTCATACTTGGATTGCATGACTGTTATTGTGTCTTTGCAGTTTTGACTGGCCAGCACTTCGGAGCACGTCTCGTACTCCCTTTCCACCTTGTCCCAGAGAGCCCTGATCTGCTCGAGTCGAACCCTACTCGTGTGGATGGACGGACCTTGGTCAGTCGGGGTGTTGAATCTGGCTTCGAACTGACCCATCCTATCGGTTATGGTCGTGAATTTCACCAAAGCCTTGTCTCCCTCAGCTTGAGCCCTTCTTTCAGTTGCTCTAGTGACCTGGGAAGACACGACTGATTTCGCGGCCTTTGTGGATGGTGCAGGCGGTAGAACTTCGAGCGACGTGCTCGTAGATTTACGTGGAGTGGTGGTTGCTAATGGGCTTTTGCTTCGAGAGGGATTTTCGCTTTCGGAAGGCACAGAGGATTCACTCGTTGCCCTGCCTCTGGAAGACGCCTCCGCTGTAGAAACGGTTAGACGGGGTTTTGGTTCCTCACCGTCGCCGTTTTCCATGTTAAACTCTTGTTGGGGCCGCTGGATAAGCGCAGGAAAACAGAGTTAATCGAAAAAATTATATTTATCGATTTGGAATAAGTGCAGGGACGCTGGATAAGCGTAAATAAACAAATAATACTCGAAAAGGATGTTATCGATTTTTTTTAAATCAAAACAGGGACGCTGGATAAGCGCAGGAAAACAGAGTTAATCGAAAAAATTATATTTATCGATTTGGAATAAGTGCAGGGACGCTGGATAAGCGTAAATAAACAAATAATACTCGAAAAGGATGTTATCGATTTTAATCAGTACAGGGACGCTGGATAAGCGCAGGAAAACAGAGTTAATCGAAAAAATTATATTTATCGATTTGGAATCAGTGCAGGGACGCTGGATAAGCGTAAATAAACAAATAATCCCCGAAAAGGATGTTATCGATTTTTAATTAGTCCGGGGACGCTGGATGAAGCGTTCAAAATTTATGATTATCGATTTTAAATCAATACAGGGACGCTGGATAACGCGTTGGCACGGATGCACTCGATTCGAAAGATATGGGGGCGCTGGATAACGCGTAGAACAAATTAATCGAAAGAATGCTATCGATACTCAATTAATACGGGGACGCTGGATGACGCGTTGGCACGGAAGAACTCAGTTCAAAAGATATGGGGGCGCTGGATAACGCGTTGGCACGGATGTACTCGGTTGGAAAGATATGGGGGCGCTGGATAACGCGTAAAACAAATTAATCGAAAAAAAGTTGCTAGGAATTTCAAATCAATACGAGGACGCTGGATAAAGCGTTTAAAATTATGGTTATCGATTTGGAATAAATACCGGGCGCTGGATGAAGCGTTTAAAAATTATGGTTATCGATTCGGAAAAGTGTGTACGTTGGATAACGCGTAGAAGAAATCAGTCGAGAAAAAAAAAAACTGCTGTCGATTTCAATTTAATACGGGAACGCTGGATGACGCGTTGACAAGGATGTACTCAACTCAAATTAATATGGGGGCGCTGGATAACGCGAAAAACAAAATTAATCGAAAAAGAATGCTATCGATTTCAAAGGAATTAAAAAAAAATAAAAAATAGTCGAAAAAGGTTTTTATCGATTTGGGTATGAACCGAGAAAAAAAAATATGTAGAATGAATTATTCGGAGATAAATAAATGTTTGTCGAAAAATACTGTGGGGTTGGAAGTGAAGACCTTTTAAGATATACTTGGACGCTGGATAATGCGTACCAAAAAAATAATCGGAACGGTGTACACGATTCGAAAAGCCTGGAATTCAGTCCAGAGTGGAATCTCTGACTTACTTAGCAGGGACTGTTCCCAAAGAGCCAAAGTTAGTTTTGGCAACTTGGACGAGCACAGGAAAACAATCAGGCAATCCCAATTCGTGGTCTCGACTCTTGCTAATTGCAGGGCCGTTAAACAACCTTGGATTGTGCTCTCTAAATGCTTCAAGGATTTTCCGCATTCCTGGGCAACAGAAGGCAAATTAAACAAAATCTTTAATTGGCTATTGACCAGCAGCCTCTTGTTCTCGAACCGATTCTGCAAGTTTCTCCACGCTGACTCGAAACCATCATTGGTCAACGGAGATAAGGCCACAATGGATTTGGCCTCGCCGCTCGTCTTTGCATTGAGATGGAACAGTTTTTTCGACTTCTGAAAGCCGAGGATTGCGTACATAGATGGCGGAGAAAAGGTCCCGAAATGTGGGCCATTGAACATAGTCACCATTGAAAACTTCGCACTCGACTGGAGGTAGGCGACATCCGCCCTGAGACTGCGTCAGATTGGAGGACTGAACAGACTGTGGCGCGCGTGAATTTTCAATGATCTCATTGAGGTTTGCTGCGCACCGCTCGTAAACGGTATAACAGTAGTCATACTTGGATTGCATGACTGTTATTGTGTCTTTGCAGTTTTGACTGGCCAGCACTTCGGAGCACGTCTCGTACTCCCTTTCCACCTTGTCCCAGAGAGCCCTGATCTGCTCGAGTCGAACCCTACTCGTGTGGATGGACGGACCTTGGTCAGTCGGGGTGTTGAATCTGGCTTCGAACTGACCCATCCTATCGGTTATGGTCGTGAATTTCACCAAAGCCTTGTCTCCCTCAGCTTGAGCCCTTCTTTCAGTTGCTCTAGTGACCTGGGAAGACACGACTGATTTCGCGGCCTTTGTGGATGGTGCAGGCGGTAGAACTTCGAGCGACGTGCTCGTAGATTTACGTGGAGTGGTGGTTGCTAATGGGCTTTTGCTTCGAGAGGGATTTTCGCTTTCGGAAGGCACAGAGGATTCACTCGTTGCCCTGCCTCTGGAAGACGCCTCCGCTGTAGAAACGGTCAGACGGGGTTTTGGTTCCTCACCGTCGCCGTTTTCCATGTTAAACTCTTGTTGGGGCCGCTGGATAAGCGCTGGATAACGCGAAAAACAAAATTAATCGAAAAAGAATGCTATCGATTTCAAAGGAATTAAAAAAAAATAAAAAATAGTCGAAAAAGGTTTTTATCGATTTGGGTATGAACCGAGAAAAAAAAATATGTAGAATGAATTATTCGGAGATAAATAAATGTTTGTCGAAAAATACTGTGGGGTTGGAAGTGAAGACCTTTTAAGATATACTTGGACGCTGGATAATGCGTACCAAAAAAATAATCGGAACGGTGTACACGATTCGAAAAAATTAGGTTGTAAATTAGTCGAATTGAAACTCAAAACCAATAATACAAAAAAATGCACCCAAGTGTGAACTGCTCATTAACAGACTCAGCCGGTAATAGTGTCGCAACCTTGGCGGCCAGTACTTACATACAAATTAATAAAAATGTTAATTCTCAACTGTGTATTGCCGGCGGCAATAGAGATCCCTCAGACGGTCCCTCGCAGTTGCAGATATAGATCGCGGAGCGGGTGATGATATTCGCCGCTATGTTGTAGGCCGGTTGGCCTAGGTTTCTCCAAGGTAGGTTACAGCAGATGATCCACTGGGCGCAGGGGGCGTGTCCGCTGCGATAGTCACTAGCCGGTTGGCTGACGAATCTCCCAAACAAGTTATGAAGATTACGTTGGAAGGGGGACTACCCTTCTTTAACTACTGGCCTAGAGACTCAGAAAGTTTTCAAATGATAAATCTTTAACGACGGTAGTCGGAGTATGATAAATTGAACTGAACTTAAGAGCTAACAATAAGTGGACTCATAGCGGCCTCTGCAATGGCAGAGCTTGCCGGCTATGCACGAGCTTCCGGCCAGACGCTGTGTCAGCAGTTTGGCCGGAGCTTCATAATGACGTTGACTGTGGTCAACGACTCTGGTCCGGCTGACCATAGTTAACTACTCCCCCTCTAAGTTAAGGCCGCCCTCGGCCGTCTTTAATTCGGCGATGACCTGCCTAATCTGACCTGCGGATTTCCTTGCCTTAATGAAATGCCTACAAGCGAGCCCGATGCAGATGAGTGCGCAGCATATTGCTCCTGCAATAGTTGCTGCGAGACGTGTTTGGTTGTTGTCGATCTCTTCTCTGAACTCCTTGATGAACTCCAAGTTTCGTTCACTCAAGCGGTGAAGATACGGGAGACTGAGGACATCCTGGGTGGCGGTGATGTTCAATAGGGGAAGACTTGCTGTCCCCGGAGCTCTCTTTTGGGTGTTATCGTGGTTGATGAAGAGCGTGTCATTTATCGTGGCTTGTTTCTCAAAGGTGATGAGGTGTGTACCGTGAGTCCATGTTTCTGTGCCGTTGTCCACTCGCACTTTGGCAGACCTGTCATTGATGATTACAATCCCTTCGTCCACATAGGTTATAGGGTGCAGGTCACTCTCTTGTATTCGGCAGTGTGCCACCCCACCAGCGTGCAGTTCTCTGGCGCACGTACTCTCTGAAGCAAGGCGGCAGAATGCGGCTCCCGGTGATACGGAGCAGTTTTTAATGGCGTGGATTCCTCCACTGCATTCGGCTATGTCGTTGTCTATTATCTGCAGCATTGTCCCACCATGGGCAACTGGAAAAACTGTGATCTTTTTGCAGGATAGTTTAACTTTGGGGAATTTAATGATGAAATGTAAAACGTTAACGGACTGTAGAATTTTTACAGACGAGACGGACAAAAGATCCCCTATGGGTGTGTCGGTGGGTTCCTCAAGCCAAACTGATTTTAAGTCTTCGTGATCTAAAATGTTCGGACTAACAATATTAATTTTGGCTAGGGTTATTGCAAGCATTAAATTTTGTAATTCCGTCATCAACATGCGGTTTCTAGCAAGCAGTGTCTCATATAAATGTCCAGTGTCTACTTGTGAATTTTTAGCTGATCTCAATATTGAATTGACGGTGTGGGTAAGTTGGTTAATTTGGTTTTGGACTTTAGTGTTTATTTCAATCTGTCTATTGTTTGACTCGGCTAACTTCATTTCAGAAAATCTGATTTTCTCTAGGTCACCGGCATCCGGTGTACCTGCTACGACCTTCAGCATTGATCCTAAGAAATCCAAGCTCCTAGCTACTCTGTGATGAACGCCCAAAGATTCTAATAAATCCTGGAGGTGGGCGGTGTCCCCACATAAACATAAAGGACATTGTTGGTAGCATCATTTAAGATTGTCCTTGTGGACCACCCTCCCCTTAATGAGGACCGTGGTCCCCAGGTCCGCTTCTACGGCTCTCTCCTCACACATGGGTGTGAGTTTATTTCCTAGCCTTCTGTTGGACTTTACCAATACCTTTTCGCCGACTTCGAATGTTCTGCATTGTCTGGAGGCATTTTCCCTGGTTCGGAGCGTGTTTTGTGCCTTAATGATCTTATTCCGAACTTCCATCTGTGGGTCATCTGGGTGCTCTTGCACGATGTCGACCGGTCGTTTGTCAACGACAGAGTGAATTGACTTATTGTATTTGGTGGTTGCCAATAGAATAATCTCCACAGTATCAGTTATCCCCTTGTCGATTTTTAAGCATCGAGCGAGCTCCAAGAGGGTGCTATGAAAGCGCTCCACTTGCCCGTTTGAGGCGCTATGGAGTGGCGGTGCATTTGCAATGCTGACGCCAAAATGGTTGTCGAGCATGGTTGAGATAGTATGTGAATTTAACGAAGGTTCGTTATCGCAATAGACTACCCTAGCCTTAGGGAAAAAGTTCATGATCTGTAGTATGGCTGGTTTAAGATCTTCGATTGTCCTGGAGTGTACATGTTGCACAACTGCGAACTTCGAAAACTTGTCAATGCAAGTGAGAAAGTATTTTTTGTCTGTGGAAAAAATATCGATATGGAGCAATTCTCCCACATGAGAGGGGATCGGAGTCTCGCCTAGCTCATGTTTCTTGGGGTGCCTATCGTACTTGGCTTTCGCACATGTTTTGCAGCTCGCTACGATTTCGGTAGCTAACTTGGCCATCTTTGGAAAGTAGTACTCGGAGAGTACCTGCTTAACATTTTCTTGGGCCGATCTGTGGGCCCTATTGTGCTCGACGGTGAGGATTTCCCGTCTCTCAGGAACTGCAAAAATATCCGTTACACGGTTTTTGCAGTGCCAAAATTTGGTGGCTGGAAATTGCCGAACCAACTCGTCCTGAATCATTGCCAGCGTGTGCAAGTCACAATGAATGGCGTTTACGCCCTTAGGAACGATTGTGTCTGCGAGTTCATCAATTAATGACTCTTTGCAGGAGAAGTTAATCGCATGCCGTCTCTTGTTTCCAAAGAGAACGAAGCTGCGTTTTGACGGAAAGCGTGCCTCCTCCAGAGTTATCTGGTTTTGGAAGCAATTCAGGGGCTTATCCGTTGTTTCGATTGTGTGTGTCAAGGAGAGCTCGCTGTGAACGGTGGCTGCGCACGATTGAGCTTCTTGCTCCTCCATGACGTTAAGTTGTTGCCGTGACAACGCATCGGCAACCAGATTTTCTTTGCCAGGTTTGTAGAAAATTCGCGCCCCTGATTCATCAATGCGCGCTTTCCACCTTTTAATCTTTGCATTCGGATTTGATTCCGATACTGCAAAGGTTAGAGGTTGGTGGTCGGTAAAGATGTTGATATCTTTTACCGCGTACAGATAGTGTCGCAGCTTGGCTAATGCCCAGACTATGGCTAAGAGTTCCCTCTCGTTAGTGGCGTAGTTCATTTCCCTGTCTTTCAATGTCCTTGAGATCATTGTTATTGGGCGTCCCTCTTGGGACAATACTGCGCCAATGCCATGGGCCGAGGCATCTGTCGTAAGATCAAATGCCTTTTTGTAGTCGGGGTACCTTAACATCACGTCGTCGGATGCCAAGATATTTCGTAGTTTCCGGAACGCTTGTTGTTGCGCTTCAGAGAACTGAACCGGAATGTTTCGTGACCTGTGTCTACTAACTGTTCCGTTTTCCCCTTTCAGGATGTCCGATATAGGTCTCGCTATAGCTGCGAAGTCCTTAATGAAACATCGATAGTAGCTGGCTAGGCCTAGAAACGATCGTACCTCAAAAACACTTTTGGGTTCCGGAAATTCTTTTATGGCCTTAACCTTCTCTGGGTCTGTTGTAGCACCGTTACAAGTGACTATAAACCCGAGGAAACTCACACTTTTCTTAAAAAAGCTGGATTTCTCTACAGATACTCTCATGTTCGCCTCGTACAGGCTCTTAAGAACCCAATCTACGTGCTTGATGTGAGAGTTTTCATCTTCAGAATAGATGATTACGTCGTCCACGTAAACATAGCAGAACTTACCGATCTGTTCCCGTAGGATGTCGTCAATGGTCCTCTGGAAAATGCTGCCTGCATTTTTGAGACCAAACGGTAGTCTGCGGAATTCGTATTTCCCCCCATTCACTGAGAAAGAAGTTTTTTCTCTGTCGCGTTCTGCGAGTATGATTTGGTGATAGCCAGACTTGAGGTCCAGCGTTGAGAAATACTTAGCATTACCCAGGTTGCCTAATATCATGTTAATATTCGGCATGGGGTATTTGTCGGACACGGTTCTTTCGTTTAGCTTGCGAAAGTCAATAACCAGTCGCATTTTTCGGTTGCCGTGCTCATCGGTCCCTTTTTTATCCACAACCCATATTGGATTGTTGTAAGGGGATACCGACTTCTGAATTATCCCGTTCTTAAGCAGATCTTCAATCTCTTTGTTGACGAAATCCGCTGCTCCCATAGGGTACGGGTATAATTTTGCGTATATGGGCTCCTCATCAACTGTTCGGATGGTGGCTACCACCGATGTGTTGTAAGGCAAAGCCTCATTAGGGTTTGCGAAGGCCTTTTTCCTGGTCTTCAGCATTTTCAAGAACGAGTCTTTTGCCGATGGCGGTGCATCTGAGCAGTTCACGCTGGTGAAGTTTACGTCAGTGCACGTGTGGAACTCGATTTTCTCCGCCTCGGTGCCCCAATTTAGGCTACCGGAAGCTAGGCAGAGCGTTGCCCCTGCCTGCTTTAATAAGTCAAGGCCGATTATTCCGTCAAAGGAGGATAAGTCCGGTAGTAGAAAGAACGTCGTCTTTAAATTAAATAACGACACAAAGCATTTCTTTGTGATTTTAGTAACGCCATGAAGTGAATGAATTGTGAAAGGGGAATCGACGGGGCGAACGCCTTTTAAACCTTCGTGAGGTCGGATGAAATTTTTCGACGCGCCCGTGTCGATGAGGAACTTCATTTCTTTCCCCGCTACTCTTCGTCTGATGACGGGTAGCAGGGACTTTCCCCTAAAAAATTAATCATTTCTGAATCGTATTCAGAGATGGCGTCATCGTCGACTTTGGCTGCCGCGCTGGAAGCTGCGGCTGCGTACGTACCCTCAGGCTGATCTACGCTTTGAGCGATATGATTAACCCTTTGTCTTTTGTGGGGGCCCGATCGACCGGAGGGGGTCGGCTTCCCGTTTTGGTAGGCCTGTGTCTGGGTCGGTTGTCTCATCCTGGAAATGGATGGGTCAATGTCCATCGGTTCCGGGGTATTTTCTTGTGGTACAGAGTGTACTTGCGCCCTGTGTTGTTTGGTAAAGTGCGGGTTTTTACCAGCACCGAATTGTTGGTTTGTGTGAGAAAAGGATTTTTCTTGTTGGCGATCTTGTGGCTTTGGAGTTTGCCTACGATCCCTATCCTCCTGGCTCTTTGCAAACGAAGCTGCGAATGTGTACCTCTCGTGGTTAGATTCCACTTCCTGGGCTAATGCCAACGCAGTTGGCATGTCTTTCGGCTTCGCCGAGAAAAGGACGTCGGAAAGACTGCGTTTGAGTCCCGAAATAAATACGCGGAGCGCGTCGTCCCGGAACTTTTCACATAAGACTCTTGCCGCCGACGCTTCGTACGACATCGTGGCTTTATTGGTAAGCAAGGTGAGCTTCTTCTCGACCTCGTCGTAGTATTGTAGGAGAGTGAGGCTTCCCTGTCTGAGGGTACCCATCTCCTGCTCGATCACGTGTATCTGGCGCTTGTCACTATACGTGAAATCGAGGCGATCTATGATCGCGTCGAAATTCAGTATAGTGCCGAACGAAGACAGCACCGCATCGGCAGGGCCTCTAATTTTGCTCCTAATTATAACGACTGCCTGGTAGTGGCGTGAACTATTTACGTAGTTCTTGAATATGAAATATGCGGCTACCGCCGCCTGCCGCCAGGAGACATATGACTCCTGTGCCCCCGTAAACTCGGGCAAGCATTTTACGGCATCCAGGGGCTCATTGCATTGGATATCGCCCGTAATATCAATGGGTTCATAGACCTTGATTTTGGGGGCTGCCGTTTGCGCAGGTGCCGCTTGCACCGCTGCAACTTTGACGGCTAATTCTTGGATGGTTCTGCGTAACTCAGTTTCTCTGGCTATGGCTTGGCCGGCCGCCTCTGTCAGGGCTTGGCTAACGGCGGCCTGGATTACTCCCCGAAGCTGGTTCTGGTCCATAATTTCTATTTGGGGGGTTTTAGGGGGTTCTTGAGTGGGTGTGGAAGTGCGCGGGGGCTCTTCTTCGTCGGATTCTGAGTCACTAGCGAATCCCTTACCCTGCCTGTATTGTGTGAACTGAGAGGTCATGTGTAATGGAGCTAAATCGCATTAGTGAGAACTGCTTGCTCAGTCTGTTTTGGAGGCAGTTGGCATGGCAAGGGGTACGCGGGGACGGAGCCGCCGCTTATAAACGATGTTTGTGCGCTCGTTGAATCGAGCTGCCGCCTTGCTAAGTATTGGCAAGGTGAGGGGTACGCGGGGCTTGAGCCTCCGCTATGGTAAACAAAGAAAAAAATAAAAAACAACGATTGCCACACACATGCATGTGCGACCGTATCGGGTTCGCAGCAGTAGAGTGGAGACAAAGAATAAAAAATGAAATTTGACTGCGAAGCTAATACCGAGAATTTTTATGCGAGCGAAGCGACATATAGAAACCAAATTAAATATCTGCACACAGAAAAAAAGGTTTTCCTTTATGTATTTAAATAATAAATGCCCAATAAAAATCCGAATTTGGTACGCTCAATTATGAGAGTCTTGGTTATGATATTTATCTTCCACAATACGCTAATTTTTACACCAAAAGTATCTGAAGGGTAACAGCACACCGCTGCATAGAATTTATGTTGCGTACACAGTGCGAAAAAATGTTAATGAAAGAAATAAACACTAAACACTATTAAAGTCGTAACTTTTAATATAGAGATTCTATTATTATTATTATTTTAAAAAATCACTTTAGACTTGTTTATTAGTGCCCTGGTCCGAACAATGGAGTATTTTTAGTCGAAGACTTAAAAATTTTGGCCAAAGGGCCCACTTACATGGTCTGTAATGGTGTGTTTATCTCCCTGAAAGTTGCGCTTTGCGCCGCTGTCACCTTCCAACTTCTGCTAGTTGGGCGCCAATTAATAAAAATGTTAATTCTCAACTGTGTATTGCCGGCGGCAATAGAGATCCCTCAGACGGTCCCTCGCAGTTGCAGATATAGATCGGGGAGCGGGTGATGATATTCGCCGCTATGTTGTAGGCCGGTTGGCCTAGGTTTCTCCAAGGTAGGTTACAACAGATGATCCACTGGGCGCAGGGGGCGTGTCCGCTGCGATAGTCACTAGCCGGTTGGCTGACGAATCTCCCAAACAAGTTATGAAGATTACGTTGGAAGGGGGACTACCCTTCCTTAACTACTGGCCTAGAGACTCAGAAAGTTTTCAAATGATAAATCTTTAACGACGGTAGTCGGAGTATGATAAATTGAGCAGCAGCTCTTTATTGTATGAATATAAAATCAGAACTGAACTTAAGAGCTAACAATAAGTGGACTCATAGCGGCCTCTGCAATGGCAGAGCTTGCCGGCTATGCCCGAGCTTCCGGCCAGACGCTGTGTCAGCAGTTTGGCCGGAGCTTCATAATGACGTTGACTGTGGTCAACGACTCTGGTCCGGCTGACCATAGTTAACTTACATATGTATTTACGCAAAATAAACAAATAAACAACTATTAAAATCGCAGATTTTTTAATTTTGTTTGTTTCACTTTGTTTGTGTTCGGATGCAGCGACACTTTTAGCTGCCGATGCTCAATTGCCGGTCCAGCAATTTGTATGGATATGTGCATATATGTGTGCACGTATGATCGGCCAGCTGGAGGAGGGGGTTAACTTTATTTATCTTTTGTTTTGTTGTTAATGTGCAGTGGATGGAAAATACATATGTACATATATTTATTGTGGATAGGATGTGTTTTTTCTCCCCTTTAAATGCCGCAGATTTGTGACCCAAAGGTAACATACATATGTCCATACATAGGTTCATAGATCGGCCATGTACATAAATGTGTATGCAATTGCCGGTCCAGCAATTTGTATGGATATGTGCATATGTATATGTATGTACGTATGCACGTATGATCGGCCAGCCAGAGGAGGGAGATAACTTTATTTATCCCTTTTTTTTTTCTTGTTTTATTATTGTGCGGTGGATAAAAAAATGTACATATATTTATTGTGGATGGGATGTGTTTTTTTTTTTTTAAATGCCGCCTATTTGTGACCCAAAGGTAATGAACATACGTATGTACATATGTATGTTCATAGATCGGCAATGTACACAAATGCGTATGCAAATAACTCGGTGTGGATGTATGGCTTTTTATGTGCGGAAAAATGGATGTCAGCCTTCCTGGATATTGGCTGATTTAAAACATGTATAGGAGAGGGGCATATAGCTATGTAAACACATGCATATACATATATATATCCTACTGCACAAGTTGGTAGAGTTTTAAATAAATTGGATGCAGCAATATATCTACATATATATGCAAGTATGTACATACATATATGGTGGGAATTTCGGCACCGTACTTATCTTGGCAAAAAAGCGCTGGAATATCTCGGGCGAAGGACCAAAAATGAAGCTGTCGGGGCCGTGGCAAGTACAGGTCCAGAAAATTCCCAATAAAAGATGGCAGAGTTTTAAGATGATGATGAGGAGGACGATCCGTCTTCGTTGCCGTTTATTTTCAGAGTAGTAAAAAAAAGAGAGCAGTACAACTAACATGGCGACAGGTACATTTCGTTCCCAGAGATGCTCCCCTGGCGACATTGCCCCTTGTTCAGCTTGAACAGAAGGAGTAGAAGACTAAATAACGAAGAAGAAGGCAAAAAAGAAGGAGTAGAAGACTAAATAACGAAGAAGAAGGCAAAAAAAAAGGAGTAGAAGACTAAATAACGAAGAAGAAGGCAAAAAAATAAAGAGTAGAAGACTAAATAACGAAGAAGAAGGCAAAAAAAAAGGAGTAGAAGACTAAATAACGAAGAAGAAGGCAAAAAAGAAGGAGTAGAAGACTAAATAACGAAGAAGAAGGCAAAAAGGAAGGAGTAGAAGACTAAATAACGAAGAAGAAGGCAAAAAAGAAGGAGTAGAAGACTAAATAACGAAGAAGAAGGCAAAAAAGAAGGAGTAGAAGACTAAATAACGAAGAAGAAGGCAAAAAAGAAGGAGTAGAAGACTAAATAACGAAGAAGATGGCAAAAAAGAAGGAGTAGAAGACTAAATAACGAAGAAGAAGGCAAAAAAGAAGGAGTAGAACCCTAAATAACGAAGAAGAAGGCAAAAAAGAAGGAGTAGAAGACTAAATAACGAAGAAGAAGGCAAAAAAGGAGTAGGAGACTAAATAACGAAGAAGAAGGCAAAAAAGAAGGAGTAGAACCCTAAATAACGAAGAAGAAGGCAAAAAAGAAGGAGTAGAAGACTAAATAACGAAGAAGAAGGCAAAAAAGAAGGAGTAGAAGACTAAATAACGAAGAAGATGGCAAAAAAGAAGGAGTAGAAGACTAAATAACGAAGAAGAAGGCAAAAAAGAAGGAGTAGAACCCTAAATAACGAAGAAGAAGGCAAAAAAGAAGGAGTAGAAGACTAAATAACGAAGAAGAAGGCAAAAAAGAAGGAGTAGAAGACTAAATAACGAAGAAGAAGGCAAAAAAGAAGGAGTAGAAGACAAAATAACGAAAAAGAAGGCAAAAAAGAAGGAGTAGAACCCTAAATAACGAAGAAGAAGGCTAAAAAGGAGTAGAAGACTAAATAACGAAGAAGATGGCAAAAAAGAAGGAGTAGAAGACTAAATAACGAAGAAGAAGGCAAAAAAGAAGGAGTAGAACCCTAAATAACGAAGAAGAAGGCTAAAAAGAAGGAGTAGAAGACTAAATAACGAAGAAGAAGGCAAAAAAGAAGGAGTAGAAGACTAAATAACGAAGAAGAAGGCAAAAAAAGAAGGAGTAGAACCCTAAATAACGAAGAAGAAGGCAAAAAAGAAGGAGTAGAACCCTAAATAACGAAGAAGAAGGCAAAAAAGAAGGAGTAGAAGACTAAATAACGAAGAAGAAGGCAAAAAAGAAGGTGTAGAAGACTAAATAACGAAGAAGAAGGCAAAAAAGAAGGAGTAGAAGACTAAATAACGAAGAAGAAGGCAAAAAAGAAGAAGTAGAAGACTAAATAACGAAGAAGAAGGCAAAAACGAAGGAGTAGAAGACTAAATAACGAAGAAGAAGGCAAAAAAGAAGGAGTAGAAGACTAAATAACGAAGAAGAAGGCAAAAAAGAAGGAGTAGAACCCTAAATAACGAAGAAGAAGGCAAAAAAGAAGGAGTAGAAGACTAAATAACGAAGAAGAAGGCAAAAAAGAAGGAGTAGAAGACTAAATAACGAAGAAGAAGGCAAAAAAAGAAGGAGTAGAACCCTAAATAACGAAGAAGAAGGCAAAAAAGAAGGAGTAGAACCCTAAATAACGAAGAAGAAGGCAAAAAAGAAGGAGTAGAAGACTAAATAACGAAGAAGAAGGCAAAAAAGAAGGAGTAGAAGACTAAATAACGAAGAAGAAGGCAAAAAAGAAGGAGTAGAAGACTAAATAACGAAGAAGAAGGCAAAAAAGAAGGAGTAGAAGACTAAATAACGAAGAAGAAGGCAAAAAAGAAGGAGTAGAAGACTAAATAACGAAGAAGAAGGCAAAAAAGAAGGAGTAGAAGACTAAATAACGAAGAAGAAGGCAAAAAAGAAGAAGTAGAAGACTAAATAACGAAGAAGAAGGCAAAAAAGAAGGAGTAGGAGACTAAATAACGACGAAGAAGGCAAAAAAGAAGGAGTAGAAGACTAAATAACGAAGAAGAAGGCAAAAAAGAAGGAGTAGAACCCTAAATAACGAAGAAGAAGGCAAAAAAGAAGGAGTAGAAGACTAAATAACGAAGAAGAAGCCAAAAAAGAAGGAGTAGAAGACTAAATAACGAAGAAGAAGGCAAAAAAGGAGTAGGAGACTAAATAACGAAGAAGAAGGCAAAAAAGAAGGAGTAGAAGACTAAATAACGAAGAAGAAGGCAAAAAAGAAGGAGTAGAAGACTAAATAACGAAGAAGAGTGCAAAAAAGAAGGAGTAGAACCCTAAATAACGAAGAAGAAGGCAAAAAAGAAGGAGTAGAACCCTAAATAACGAAGAAGAAGGCAAAACAGAAGGAGTAGAAGACTAAATAACGAAGAAGAAGGCAAAAAAAAAGGAGTAGAAGACTAAATAACGAAGAAGAAGGCAAAAAAGAAGGAGTAGAAGACTAAATAACGAAGAAGAAGGCAAAAAAGAAGGAGTAGAAGACTAAATAACGAAGAAGAAGGCAAAAAAGAAGGAGTAGGAGACTAAATAACGAAGAAGAAGGCAAAAAAGAAGGAGTAGAAGACTAAATAACGAAGAAGAAGGCAAAAAAGAAGGAGTAGAAGACTAAATAACGAAGAAGAAGGCAAAAAAGAAGGAGTAGAAGACTAAATAACGAAAAAGAAGGCAAAAAAGAAGGAGTAGAAGACTAAATAACGAAGAAGAAGGCAAAAAAGAAGGAGTAGGAGACTAAATAACGAAGAAGAAGGCAAAAAAGAAGGTCTAGAAGACTAAATAACGAAGAAGAAGGCAAAAAAGAAGGAGTAGAAGACTAAATAACGAAGATGAAGGCAAAAAAGAAGGAGTAGAAGACTAAATAACGAAGAAGAAGGCAAAAAAGAAGGAGTAGAAGACTAAATAACGAAGAAGATGGCAAAAAAGAAGGAGTAGAAGACTAAATAACGAAGAAGAAGGCAAAAATGAAGGGGTAGAAGACTAAATAACGAAGAAGAAGGCAAAAAAGAAGGAGTAGAAGACTAAATAACGAAGAAGAAGGCAAAAATGAAGGGGTAGAAGACTAAATAACGAAGAAGAAGGCAAAAAAGAAGGAGTAGAAGACTAAATAACGAAGAAGAAGGCAAAAAAGAAGAAGTAGAAAACTAAATAACGAAGAAGAAGGCAAAAAAAAAAGGAGTAGAAGACTAAATAACGAAGAAGAAGGCAAAAAAGAAGGAGTAGAAGACTAAATAACGAAGAAGAAGGCAAAAAAGAAGGAGTAGAAGACTAAATAACGAAGAAGAGTGCAAAAAAGAAGGAGTAGAACCCTAAATAACGAAGAAGAAGGCAAACAAGAAGGAGTAGAATCCTAAATAACGAAGAAGAAGGCAAAAAAGAAGGAGTAGAAGACTAAATAACGAAGAAGAAGGCAAAAAAGAAGGAGTAGAAGACTAAATAACGAAGAAGAAGGCAAAAAAGAAGGAGTAGAAGACTAAATAACGAAGAAGAAGGCAAAAAAGAAGGAGTAGAAGACTAAATAACGAAGAAGAAGGCAAAAAAGAAGGAGTAGAAGACTAAATAACGAAGAAGAAGGCAAAAAAGAAGGAGTAGAAGACTAAATAACGAAGAAGAAGGCAAAAAAGAAGGAGTAGGAGACTAAATAACGAAGAAGAAGGCAAAAAAGAAGGTCTAGAAGACTAAATAACGAAGAAGAAGGCAAAAAAGAAGGAGTAGAAGACTAAATAACGAAGAAGGAGGCAAAAAAGAAGGAGTAATAGACTAAATAACGAAGAAGGAGGCAAAAAAGAAGGAGTAGAAGACTAAATAACGAAGAAGAAGGCAAAAAAGAAGGAGTAGAAGACTAAATAACGAAGAAGAAGGCAAAAAAGAAGGAGTAGAAGACTAAATAACGAAGAAGAAGGCAAAAATGAAGGGGTAGAAGACTAAATAACGAAGAAGAAGGCAAAAAAGAAGGAGTAGAAGACTAAATAACGAAGAAGAAGGCAAAAAAGAAGAAGTAGAAAACTAAATAACGAAGAAGAAGGCAAAAAAGAAGGTCTAGAAGACTAAATAACGAAGAAGAAGGCAAAAAAGAAGGAGTAGAAGACTAAATAACGAAGAAGAAGGCAAAAAAGAAGGAGTAGAACCCTAAATAACGAAGAAAAAGGCAAAAAAGAAGGAGTAGAAGACTAAATAACGAAGAAGAAGGCAAAAAAGAAGGAGTAGAAGACTAAATAACGAAGAAGAAGGCAAAAAAGAAGGAGTAGAAGACTAAATAACGAAGAAGAAGGCAAAAAAGAAGGAGTAGAAGACTAAATAACCAAGAAGAAGGCAAAAAAGAAGGAGTAGAAGATCAAATAACGAAGAAGAAGGCAAAAAAGAAGGAGTAGAAGACTAAATAACGAAGAAGAAGGCAAAAAAGAAGGAGTAGAAGACTAAATAACGAAGAAGAGTGCAAAAAAGAAGGAGTAGAACCCTAAATAACGAAGAAGAAGGCAAAAAAGAAGGAGTAGAACCCTAAATAACGAAGAAGAAGGCAAAAAAGAAGGAGTAGAAGACTAAATAACGAAGAAGAAGGCAAAAAAAAAGGAGTAGAAGACTAAATAACGAAGAAGAAGGCAAAAAAGAAGGAGTAGAAGACTAAATAACGAAGAAGAAGGCAAAAAAGAAGGAGTAGAAGACTAAATAACGAAGAAGAAGGCAAAAAAGAAGGAGTAGGAGACTAAATAACGAAGAAGAAGGCAAAAAAGAAGGAGTAGAAGACTAAATAACGAAGAAGAAGGCAAAAAAGAAGGAGTAGAAGACTAAATAACGAAGAAGAAGGCAAAAAAGAAGGAGTAGAAGACTAAATAACGAAGAAGAAGGAAAAAAAGAAGGAGTAGAAGACTAAATAACGAAGAAGAAGGCAAAAAAGAAGGAGTAGGAGACTAAATAACGAAGAAGAAGGCAAAAAAGAAGGTCTAGAAGACTAAATAACGAAGAAGAAGGCAAAAAAGAAGGAGTAGAAGACTAAATAACGAAGAAGAAGGCAAAAAAGAAGGAGTAGAAGACTAAATAACGAAGAAGAAGGCAAAAAAGAAGGAGTAGAAGACTAAATAACGAAGAAGATGGCAAAAAAGAAGGAGTAGAAGACTAAATAACGAAGAAGAAGGCAAAAATGAAGGGGTAGAAGACTAAATAACGAAGAAGAAGGCAAAAAAGAAGGAGTAGAAGACTAAATAACGAAGAAGAAGGCAAAAATGAAGGGGTAGAAGACTAAATAACGAAGAAGAAGGCAAAAAAGAAGGAGTAGAAGACTAAATAACGAAGAAGAAGGCAAAAAAGAAGAAGTAGAAAACTAAATAACGAAGAAGAAGGCAAAAAAGAAGGTCTAGAAGACTAAATAACGAAGAAGAAGGCAAAAAAGAAGGAGTAGAAGACTAAATAACGAAGAAGAAGGCAAAAAAGAAGGAGTAGAACCCTAAATAACGAAGAAAAAGGCAAAAAAGAAGGAGTAGAAGACTAAATAACGAAGAAGAAGGCAAAAAAGAAGGAGTAGAAGACTAAATAACGAAGAAGGCAAAAAGAAGGAGTAGAAGACTAAATAACGAAGAAGAAGGCAAAAAAGAAGGAGTAGAAGACTAAATAACCAAGAAGAAGGCAAAAAAGAAGGAGTAGAAGATCAAATAAAGAAGAAGAAGGCAAACAAGAAGGAGTAGAAGACTAAATAACGAAGAAGAAGGCAAAAAAGAAGGAGTAGAAGACTAAATAACCAAGAAGAAGGCAAAAAAGAAGGAGTAGAAGACTAAATAACCAAGAAGAAGGCAAAAAAGAAGGAGTAGAAGACTAAATAACGAAGAAGAAGGCAAAAAAGAAGGAGTAGAAGACTAAATAACAAAGAAGAATGCAAAAAAGAAGGAGTAGAAGACTAAATAACGAAGAAGAAGGCAAAAAAGAAGGAGTAGAAGACTAAATAACGAAGAAGAAGGCAAAAAAGAAGGAGTAGAAGACTAAATAACGAAGAAGAAGGCAAAAAAGAAGGAGTAGAAGACTAAATAACGAAGAAGAAGGCAAAAAAGAAAGAGTAGAAGACTAAATAACGAAGAAGAAGGCAAAAAAGAAGGAGTAGAAGACTAAATAACGAAGAAGAAGGCAAAAAAGAATGAGTAGAAGACTAAATAACGAAGAAGAAGGCAAAAAAGAAGGAGTAGAAGACTAAATAACGAAGAAGAAGGCATAAAAGAAGGAGTAGAAGACTAAATAACGAAGAAGGAGGCAAAAAAGAAGGAGTAGAAGACTAAATAACGAAGAAGAAGGCAAAAAAGAAGGAGTAGAAGACTAAATAACGAAGAAGAAGGCAAAAAAGAAGGAGTAGAAGACTAAATAACGAAGAAGACTCAAAAAAAAAAGAAGGAGTAGAAGACTAAATAACGAAGAAGAAGGCAAAAAAGAAGGAGTAGAAGACTAAATAACGAAGAAGAAGGCAAAAAAGAAGGAGTAGAAGACTAAATAACGAAGAAGAAGGCAAAAAAGATGGAGTAGAAGACTAAATAACGAAGAAGAAGGCAAAAAAGAAGGAGTAGAAGACTAAAAAACGAAGAAGAAGGCAAAAAAAGAAGGAGTAGAAGACTAAATAACGAAGAAGAAGGCAAAAAGGAAGGAGTAGAAGACTAAATAACGAAGAAGAAGGCAAAAAAGAAGGAGTAGAAGACTAAATAACGAAGAAGAAGGCAAAAAAGAAGGAGTAGAAGACTAAATAACGAAGAAGAAGGCAAAAAAGAAGGAGTAGAAGACTAAATAACGAAGAAGAAGGCAAAAAAGAAGGAGTAGGAGACTAAATAACGAAGAAGAAGGCAAAAAAGAAGGAGTAGAAGACTAAATAACGAAGAAGAAGGCAAAAAAGGAGTAGGAGACTAAATAACGAAGAAGAAGGCAAAAAAGAAGGAGTAGAACCCTAAATAACGAAGAAGAAGGCAAAAAAGAAGGAGTAGAAGACTAAATAACGAAGAAGAAGGCAAAAAAGAAGGAGTAGAAGACTAAATAACGAAGAAGATGGCAAAAAAGAAGGAGTAGAAGACTAAATAACGAAGAAGAAGGCAAAAAAGAAGGAGTAGAAGACTAAATAACGAAGAAGAAGGCAAAAAAGAAGGAGTAGAAGACAAAATAACGAAGAAGAAGGCAAAAAAGAAGGAGTAGAACCCTAAATAACGAAGAAGAAGGCTAAAAAGAAGGAGTAGAAGACTAAATAACGAAGAAGATGGCAAAAAAGAAGGAGTAGAAGACTAAATAACGAAGAAGAAGGCAAAAAAGAAGGAGAAGAACCCTAAATAACGAAGAAGAAGGCTAAAAAGAAGGAGTAGAAGACTAAATAACGAAGAAGAAGGCAAAAAAGAAGGAGTAGAAGACTAAATAACGAAGAAGAAGGCAAAAAAGAAGGAGTAGAACCCTAAATAACGAAGAAGAAGGCAAAAAAGAAGGAGTAGAACCCTAAATAACGAAGAAGAAGGCAAAAAAGAAGGAGTAGAAGACTAAATAACGAAGAAGAAGGCAAAAAAGAAGGAGTAGAAGACTAAATAACGAAGAAGAAGGCAAAAAAGAAGGAGTAGAAGACTAAATAACGAAGAAGAAGGCAAAAAAGAAGAAGTAGAAGACTAAATAACGAAGAAGAAGGCAAAAACGAAGGAGTAGAAGACTAAATAACGAAGAAGATGGCAAAAAAGAAGGAGTAGAAGACTAAATAACGAAGAAGAAGGCAAAAAAGAAGGAGTAGAACCCTAAATAACGAAGAAGAAGGCAAAAAAGAAGGAGTAGAAGACTAAATAACGAAGAAGAAGGCAAAAAAGAAGGAGTAGAAGACTAAATAACGAAGAAGAAGGCAAAAAAGAAGGAGTAGAACCCTAAATAACGAAGAAGAAGGCAAAAAAGAAGGAGTAGAAGCCTAAATAACGAAGAAGAAGGCAAAAAAGAAGGAGTAGAAGACTAAATAACGAAGAAGAAGGCAAAAAAGAAGGAGTAGAAGACTAAATAACGAAGAAGAAGGCAAAAAAGAAGGAGTAGAAGACTAAATAACGAAGAAGAAGGCAAAAAAGAAGGAGTAGAAGACTAAATAACGAAGAAGAAGGCAAAAAAGAAGGAGTAGAAGACTAAATAACGAAGAAGAAGGCAAAAAAGAAGAAGTAGAAGACTAAATAACGAAGAAGAAGGCAAAAAAGAAGGAGTAGAAGACTAAATAACGAAGAAGAAGGCAAAAAAGAAGGAGTAGAAGACTAAATAACGAAGAAGAAGGCAAAAAAGAAGGAGTAGAAGACTAAATAACGAAGAAGAAGGCAAAAAAGAAGGAGTAGAAGACTAAATAACGAAGAAGAGTGCAAAAAAGAAGGAGTAGAACCCTAAATAACGAAGAAGAAGGCAAAAAAGAAGGAGTAGGAGACTAAATAACGAAGAAGAAGGCAAAAAAGAAGGAGTAGAAGACTAAATAACGAAGAAGAAGGCAAAAAAGATGGAGTAGAAGACTAAATAACGAAGAAGAAGGCAAAAAAGAAGGAGTAGAAGACTAAAAACGAAGAAGAAGGCAAAAAAAGAAGGAGTAGAAGACTAAATAACGAAGAAGAAGGCAAAAAAGAAGGAGTACAAGACTAAATAACGAAGAAGAAGGCAAAAAAGAAGGAGTAGAAGACTAAATAACGAAGAAGAAGGCAAAAAAGAAGGAGTAGAAGACTAAATAACGAAGAAGATGGCAAAAAAGAAGGAGTAGAAGACTAAATAACGAAGAAGAAGGCAAAAAAGAAGGAGTAGAACCCTAAATAACGAAGAAGAAGGCAAAAAAGAAGGAGTAGAACCCTAAATAACGAAGAAGAAGGCAAAAAAGGAGTAGGAGACTAAATAACGAAGAAGAAGGCAAAAAAGAAGGAGTAGAACCCTAAATAACGAAGAAGAAGGCAAAAAAGAAGGAGTAGAAGACTAAATAACGAAGAAGAAGTCAAAAAAGAAGGAGTAGAAGACTAAATAACGAAGAAGATGGCAAAAAAGAAGGAGTAGAAGACTAAATAACGAAGAAGAAGGCAAAAAAAGAAGGAGTAGAAGACTAAATAACGAAGAAGAAGGCAAAAAAGAAGGAGTAGAAGACTAAATAACGAAGAAGAAGGCAAAAAAGAAGGAGTAGAAGACCTAAATAACGAAGAAGAAGGCTAAAAAGAAGGAGTAGAAGACTAAATAACGAAGAAGATGGCAAAAAAGAAGGAGTAGAAGACTAAATAACGAAGAAGAAGGCAAAAAAGAAGGAGTAGAAGATCAAATAACGAAGAAGAAGGCTAAAAAGAAGGAGTAGAAGACTAAATAACGAAGAAGAAGGCAAAAAAGAAGGAGTAGAAGACTAAATAACGAAGAAGAAGGCAAAAAAAGAAGGAGTAGAAGACCTAAATAACGAAGAAGAAGGCAAAAAAGAAGGAGTAGAAGACCTAAATAACGAAGAAGAAGGCAAAAAAGAAGGAGTAGAAGACTAAATAACGAAGAAGAAGGCAAAAAAGAAGGAGTAGAAGACTAAATAACGAAGAAGAAGGCAAAAAAGAAGGAGTAGAAGACTAAATAACGAAGAAGAAGGCAAAAAAGAAGAAGTAGAAGACTAAATAACGAAGAAGAAGGCAAAAACGAAGGAGAAGAAGTCTAAATAACGAAGAAGAAGGCAAAAAAGAAGGAGTAGAAGACTAAATAACGAAGAAGAAGGCAAAAAAGAAGGAGTAGAAGACAAAAAGACTAAATAACGAAGAAGAAGGCAAAAAAGAAGGAGTAGAAGACTAAATAACGAAGAAGAAGGCAAAAAAGAAGGAGTAGAAGACTAAATAACGAAGAAGAAGGCAAAAAAGAAGGAGTAGAAGACCAAATAACGAAGAAGAAGGCAAAAAAGAAGGAGTAGAAGACTAAATAACGAAGAAGAAGGCAAAAAAGAAGGAGTAGAAGACTAAATAACGAAGAAGAAGGCAAAAAAGAAGGAGTAGAAGACTAAATAACGAAGAAGAAGGCAAAAAAGAAGGAGTAGAAGACTAAATAACGAAGAAGAAGGCAAAAAAGAAGGAGTAGAAGACTAAATAACGAAGAAGAAGGCAAAAAAGAAGGAGTAGAAGACTAAATAACGAAGAAGAAGGCAAAAAAGAAGGAGTAGAAGACTAAATAACGAAGAAGAAGGCAAAAAAGAAGGAGTAGAAGACTAAATAACGAAGAAGAAGGCAAAAAAGAAGGAGTAGAAGACTAAATAACGAAGAAGAAGGCAAAAAAGAAGGAGTAGAAGACTAAATAACGAAGAAGAAGGCAAAAAAGAAGGAGTAGAAGACTAAATAACGAAGAAGAAGGCAAAAAAGAAGGAGTAGAAGACTAAATAACGAAGAAGAAGGCAAAAAAGAAGGAGTAGAAGACTAAATAACGAAGAAGAAGGCAAAAAAGAAGGAGTAGAA
>NW_027222497.1:0-25290 GCF_030179895.1 Drosophila kikkawai | reverse complement strand
TCTTCTTCGTTATTTAGTCTTCTACTCCTTCTTTTTTGCCTTCTTCTTCGTTATTTAGTCTTCTACTCCTTCTTTTTTGCCTTCTTCTTCGTTATTTAGTCTTCTACTCCTTCTTTTTGCCTTCTTCTTCGTTATTTAGTCTTCTACTCCTTCTTTTTTGCCTTCTTCTTCGTTATTTAGTCTTCTACTCCTCCTTTTTTTGCCTTCTTCTTCGTTATTTAGTCTTCTACTCCTTCTTTTTTGCCTTCTTCTTCGTTATTTAGTCTTCTACTCCTTCTTTTTTGCCTTCTTCTTCGTTATTTAGTCTTCTACTCCTTCTTTTTTGCCTTCTTCTTCGTTATTTAGTCTTCTACTCCTTCTTTTTTGCCTTCTTCTTCGTTATTTAGTCTTCTACTCCTTCTTTTTTGCCTTCTTCTTCGTTATTTAGTCTTCTACTCCTTCTTTTTTGCCTTCTTCTTCGTTATTTAGTCTTCTACTCCTTCTTTTTTGCCTTCTTCTTCGTTATTTAGTCTTCTACTCCTTCTTTTTTGCCTTCTTCTTCGTTATTTAGTCTTCTACTCCTTCTTTTTTGCCTTCTTCTTCGTTATTTAGTCTTCTACTCCTTCTTTTTTGCCTTCTTCTTCGTTATTTAGTCTTCTACTCCTTCTTTTTTGCCTTCTTCTTCGTTATTTAGTCTTCTACTCCTTCTTTTTTGCCTTCTTCTTCGTTATTTAGTCTTCTACTCCTTCTTTTTTGCCCTTTTCTTCGTTATTTAGTCTTCTACTCCTTCTTTTTTGCCTTCTTCTTCGTTATTTAGTCTTCTACTCCTTCTTTTTTGCCTTCTTCTTCGTTATTTAGTCTTCTACTCCTTCTTTTTTGCCTTCTTCTTCGTTATTTAGTCTTCTACTCCTTCTTTTTTGCCTTCTTCTTCGTTATTTAGTCTTCTACTCCTTCTTTTTTGCCTTCTTCTTCGTTATTTAGTCTTCTACTCCTTCTTTTTTGCCTTCTTCTTCGTTATTTAGTCTTCTACTCCTTCTTTTTTGCCTTCTTCTTCGTTATTTAGTCTTCTACTCCTTCTTTTTTGCCTTCTTCTTCGTTATTTAGTCTTCTACTCCTTCTTTTTTGCCTTCTTCTTCGTTATTTAGTCTTCTACTCCTTCTTTTTTGCCTTCTTCTTCGTTATTTAGTCTTCTACTCCTTCTTTTTTGCCTTCTTCTTCGTTATTTAGTCTTCTACTCCTTCTTTTTTGCCTTCTTCTTCGTTATTTAGTCTTCTACTCCTTCTTTTTTGCCTTCTTCTTCGTTATTTAGTCTTCTACTCCTTCTTTTTTGCCTTCTTCTTCGTTATTTAGTCTTCTACTCCTTCTTTTTTGCCTTCTTCTTCGTTATTTAGTCTTCTACTCCTTCTTTTTTGCCTTCTTCTTCGTTATTTAGTCTTCTACTCCTTCTTTTTTGCCTTCTTCTTCGTTATTTAGTCTTCTACTCCTTCTTTTTTGCCTTCTTCTTCGTTATTTAGTCTTCTACTCCTTCTTTTTTTGCCTTCTTCTTCGTTATTTAGTCTTCTACTCCTTCTTTTTTTGCCTTCTTCTTCGTTATTTAGTCTTCTACTCCTTCTTTTTCGCCTTCTTCTTCGTTATTTAGTCTTCTACTCCTTCTTTTTTGCCTTCTTCTTCGTTATTTAGTCTTCTACTCCTTCTTTTTTGCCTTCTTCTTCGTTATTTAGTCTTCTACTCCTTCTTTTTTGCCTTCTTCTTCGTTATTTAGTCTTCTACTCCTTCTTTTTTGCCTTCTTCTTCGTTATTTAGTCTTCTACTCCTTCTTTTTTGCCTTCTTCTTCGTTATTTAGTCTTCTACTCCTTCTTTTTTGCCTTCTTCTTCGTTATTTAGTCTTCTACTCCTTCTTTTTTGCCTTCTTCTTCGTTATTTAGTCTTCTACTCCTTCCTTTTTTGCCTTCTTCTTCGTTATTTAGTCTTCTACTCCTTCTTTTTTGTCCTTCTTCTTCGTTATTTAGTCTTCTACTCCTTCTTTTTTGCCTTCTTCTTCGTTATTTAGTCTTCTACTCCTTCTTTTTTGCCTTCTTCTTCGTTATTTAGTCTTCTACTCCTTCTTTTTTCCCTTCTTCTTCGTTATTTAGTCTTCTACTCCTTCTTTTTTGCATTCTTCTTCGTTATTTAGTCTTCTACTCCTTCTTTTTTGCCTTCTTCTTCGTTATTTAGTCTTCTACTCCTTCTTTTTTGCCTTCTTCTTCGTTATTTAGTCTTCTACTCCTTCTTTTTTGCCTTCTTCTTCGTTATTTAGTCTTCTACTCCTTCTTTTTTGCCTTCTTCTTCGTTATTTAGTCTTCTACTCCTTCTTTTTTGCCTTCTTCTTCGTTATTTAGTATTCTACTCCTTCTTTTTTGCCTTCTTCTTCGTTATTTAGTCTTCTACTCCTTCCTTTTTTGCCTTCTTCTTCGTTATTTAGTCTTCTACTCCTTCTTTTTTGCCTTCTTCTTCGTTATTTAGTCTTCTACTCCTTCTTTTTTGCCTTCTTCTTCGTTATTTAGTCTTCTACTCCTTCTTTTTTGCCTTCTTCTTCGTTATTTAGTCTTCTACTCCTTCTTTTTTGCCTTCTTCTTCGTTATTTAGTCTTCTACTCCTTCTTTTTTGCCTTCTTCTTCGTTATTTAGTCTTCTACTCCTTCTTTTTTGCCTTCTTCTTCGTTATTTAGTCTTCTACTCCTTCTTTTTTGCCTTCTTCTTCGTTATTTAGTCTTCTACTCCTTCTTTTTTGCCTTCTTCTTCGTTATTTAGTCTTCTACTCCTTCTTTTTTGCCTTCTTCTTCGTTATTTAGTCTTCTACTCCTTCTTTTTTGCCTTCTTCTTCGTTATTTAGTCTTCTACTCCTTCTTTTTTGCCTTCTTCTTCGTTATTTAGTCTTCTACTCCTTCTTTTTGCCTTCTTCTTCGTTATTTAGTCTTCTACTCCTTCTTTTTTGCCTTCTTCTTCGTTATTTAGTCTTCTACTCCTTCTTTTTTGCCTTCTTCTTCGTTATTTAGTCTTCTACTCCTTCTTTTTTGCCTTCTTCTTCGTTATTTAGTCTTCTACTCCTTCTTTTTTGCCTTCTTCTTCGTTATTTAGTCTTCTACTCCTTCTTTTTTGCCTTCTTCTTCGTTATTTAGTCTTCTACTCCTTCTTTTTTGCCTTCTTCTTCGTTATTTAGTCTTCTACTCCTTTTTTTTTTTGCCTTCTTCTTCGTTATTTAGTCTTCTACTCCTTCTTTTTTGCCTTCTTCTTCGTTATTTAGTCTTCTACTCCTTCTTTTTTGCCTTCTTCTTCGATATTTAGTCTTCTACTCCTTCTTTTTTGCCTTCTTCTTCGTTATTTAGTCTTCTACTCCTTCTTTTTTGCCTTCTTCTTCGTTATTTAGTCTTCTACTCCTTCTTTTTTGCCTTCTTCTTCGTTATTTAGTCTTCTACTCCTTCTTTTTTGCCTTCTTCTTCGTTATTTAGTCTTCTACTTCTTCTTTTTTGCCTTCTTCTTCGTTATTTAGTCTTCTACTCCTTCTTTTTTGCCTTCTTCTTCGTTATTTAGTCTTCTACTTTTTCTTTCTTGCCTTCTTCATCGTTATTTAGTCTTCTACTCCTTCTTTTTTGCCTTCTTCTTCGTTATTTAGTCTTCTACTCCTTCTTTTTTGCCTTCTTCTTCGTTATTTAGTCTTCTACTCCTTCTTTTTTGCCTTCTTCTTCGTTATTTAGTCTTCTACTCCTTCTTTTTTGCCTTCTTCTTCGTTATTTAGTCTTCTACTCCTTCTTTTTTGCCTTCTTCATCGTTATTTAGTCTTCTACTCCTTCTTTTTTGCCTTCTTCTTCGTTAGTTAGTCTTCTACATCTTCTTTTTTGCCTTCTTCTTCGTTATTTAGTCTTCTACTCCTTCTTTTTTGCCTTCTTCTTCGTTATTTAGTCTTCTACTCCTTCTTTTTTGCCTTCTTCTTCGTTATTTAGTCTTCTACTCCTTCTTTTTTGCCTTCTTCATCGTTATTTAGTCTTCTACTCCTTCTTTTTTGCCTTCTTCTTTGTTATTTAGTCTTCTACTCCTTCTTTTTTGCCTTCTTCTTCGTTATTTAGTCTTCTACTCCTTCTTTTTTGCCTTCTTCTTCGTTAGTTAGTCTTCTACATCTTCTTTTTTGCCTTCTTCTTCGTTATTTAGTCTTCTACTCCTTCTTTTTTGCCTTCTTCTTCGTTATTTAGTCTTCTACTCCTTCTTTTTTGCCTTCTTCTTCGTTATTTAGTCTTCTACTCCTTCTTTTTTGCCTTCTTCTTCGTTATTTAGTCTTCTACTCCTTCTTTTTTGCCTTCTTCTTCGTTATTTAGTCTTCTACTCCTTCTTTTTTGCCTTCTTCTTCGTTATTTAGTCTTCTACTTCTTCTTTTTTGCCTTCTTCTTCGTTATTTAGTCTTCTACTTCTTCTTTTTTGCCTTCTTCTTCGTTATTTAGTCTTCTACTCCTTCTTTTTTGCCTTCTTCTTCGTTATTTAGTCTTCCACTCCTTCTTTTTTGCCTTCTTCTTCGTTATTTAGTCTTCTACTCCTTCTTTTTTGCCTTCTTCTTCGTTATTTAGTCTTCTACTCCTTCTTTTTTGCCTTCTTCTTCGTTATTTAGTCTTCTACTCCTTCTTTTTTGCCTTCTTCTTCGTTATTTAGTCTTCTACTCCTTCTTTTTTGCCTTCTTCTTCGTTATTTAGTCTTCTACTCCTTCTTTTTTGCCTTCTTCTTCGTTATTTAGTCTTCTACTCCTTCTTTTTTGCCTTCTTCTTCGTTATTTAGTCTTCTACTCCTTCTTTTTTGCCTTCTTCTTCGTTATTTAGTCTTCTACTCCTTCTTTTTTGCCTTCTTCTTCGTTATTTAGTCTTCTACTCCTTCTTTTTTGCCTTCTTCTTCGTTATTTAGTCTTCTACTTCTTCTTTTTTGCCTTCTTCTTCGTTATTTAGTTTTCTACTTCTTCTTTTTTGCCTTCTTCTTCGGTATTTAGTCTTCTACTCCTTCTTTTTTGCCTTCTTCTTCGTTATTTAGTCTTCTACTCCTTCTTTTTTTGCCTTCTTCTTCGTTATTTAGTCTTCTATTCCTTCTTTTTTGCCTTCTTCTTCGTTATTTAGTCTTCTACTCCTTCTTTTTTGCCTTCTGTTCAGGTCAGGAGCTTTCGTTTCCCCCCCGCGCGACTCCGAAGCGCTCCCGCTTCTGCAAAGCTCCTCAGCGCGCTCTCGCTCTCAGCTTGCGCTCTTGCGCAGCTTGCTCTCTCGCTCCTCTAGCGGAGGCTTTCGACTCTGGGCGATCGGCGGCTCTAATCTCTCACTCCAACTTGTACATTTATTCCTAAATTGAAGCCTAATAAAGCGGACTAAGTCCACGATTTTATATTCTGAAAATAACCACGCCCCCCCCGGCCTACTACTATTTCTCTTCGTTTGGTGGTGACTTTTCGCTATTTCTACGGTGTTTTCGGTGACTGCGGCGCGGGAGTGTTGTTTAATACTAATTTGTGCTCATCTGGAAATATTGAAGGAAGAATTCCCCCCCTCCAGCCGAACACTTGGTCCTACAGAGCCGGATTTGTGGATTTTTTGGATTTCCGGATTTTATTGGATTTTGGATTTTTGGATTCCGGATTTTTCCAACTCCGCTTCACCAGCAGTTCTCGGCGTTTCATATTTTCCAAGATAAGTACGAATTATTCCGTCGCCCCCTCACTGCCGGTCTTCAGCAGTAGTCCGAACAATTAATTTCGGTCACTCTGCTGCAAGATTAATTTTCCGTGTCGACTCCAAGAGCGAGTTTTCCTGACAACGGCAGTTGAGGAATTTTCCATTTCCTATTTTCCATTTCTTAACATTGGCAACTTTTTTTCAATCCGTCTCCGTTTTACACGTCGCCATATTCTTTTTCGTCCGCTTTCCTCCATACATATTGGCATTTATCCGTACATCAATGTACAAAACGGTTCCGACACAAGAATAAAAATTACATACATATGTCCATACATATCGGCTTACTTTATTAAGCACGATAGAATATAAAATTCCATAATAAAAAATTACTAATAATCAAAATACAGTCCGCTATCATCCATATATATACATACATATTATTATATTATAAATCCAGATTATATTTTCTCCATATAATATATATATATTACACATTATATTTTCATCCCCATACACATATGTACATACATTCCACATACATTTACATACAACATTTTTAAAAAAAAACCAAGAAAATAAATTAAAATAAATAAAGAATAAAATATTAAAATAAAATTTTGTAAGCCAGTGTCCGTCTTTTTTCTGCATTTTATTGGCGCGCCTTACATACATAGTTCCGCTGCCGTCGCGACATCTGCATACTTACATACATACATAACTAAGAGCTTTACATTCTTTACAACGAACATTGAATTGAGAAAAAAGGTGTCAGGTGTTCCGATCCCACCATTCCGATCGAATTATTTTTATACCCTTGCAGGGTATTATAATTTCAGTCAGAAGTTTGCAACGCAGTGAAGGAGACGTTTCCGACCCTATAAAGTATATATATTCTTGATCAGCATCAACAGCCGAGTCGATCTAGCCATGTCCGTCTGTCCGTCTGTCCGTCTGTCCGTCTGTCCGTCTGTCCGTCTGTCTGTCTGTCTGTTTCTACGCAAACTAGTCCCTCAGTTTTAAAGCTATCTGAATGAAACTTTGCATATAGTCTTCTATATACTCTCACTGCTATATATGTCGGAACGGGCCGGATCGGACGACTATATCATATAGCTGCCATACAAATGTACGATACATTTCTAGAAAAAAATTTATAACTTTGCTGTTTTTCAAAAATTTTGCTCCATTTTTTAGATATGGCCATTTTATATTATTTCTGAATTTTGGTAAAAAATTTATGCAAATCGGCCGACTACATCATATAGCTGCCATAGGAACGATCGAGAAATAAATAGGAAAAAAATTATAGCTTCGTTGTTTTTCATCGTATGTTTATCTACTCTGAGATATAAGCTTTTTTTATTATTCTAGAATTTTGGTATAAATTTCATAAAAATCCGACAACTATATCATACAGCTGCCATATAAACGATCTGTAAATGTAGAGAAAATGTAAAGCTGGGAATGTAAAACTGTAACTGTCAAACTGTAAACATAATAAGTATAGGTAAAATGTAATGAAACTCTGTTTTTGTAAGTGTTTTCAGCATTTAAATCTATAATATAAACATAAAAACCAATCTGCAAGGGTATACAAACTTCGGCGTGCCGAAGTTAGCTTCCTTTCTTGTTTTCCTTATAATTAATATTTTTATTAATTAATAATCAATCAATTAATTGCTCATTTAATACTTTTTAAAGTTTGCACGCGATAAATATCCGCAATTGTCAAGGGTACTCCATATATATTTTCTTTGCATTTATTGGGTTATTATTAAGTACGAAATAAATAAACAACTCGGCAATTCCATTCCGCAATTATTTATAAATATAAATAAATTTCCATTCTCGTCGCATTTGCTCCAATTAATATTGGCTCCACTACAAATAAATTTTCCATTCTCGTCGCATTTGCTCCAATTGATATTGGCTCCTCTACACATATTTTCGATTATCGTCGCTTCTACGTCAAGTAAATTTTTTCCAGTTTATTTACTTGCAATTCTGAGATTGGTTAATTCCACCATCCAACATCTACCATCCGAGTTCTACGGCATATTCTTGCCATCCATATTCGTTTCGTTTTGACCGTCTCACATTTCTACTTCTTCGATTTTGTTGACGGTATTGGGAGCAAATAATTCTACGATTTGAATTTTATTGGTTAATTCTGAGATTGATTAATTCTACCATCTACCATCTACCATCCTAGTTCTGCGGCATATTCTTGCCATCCATATTCGTTTCGTTTTTACCGTCTCACATTTCTACTTCGGCGTTTTTAGTTGACGGTATTGACCACAACTAAGTCTAACATTCGAATTCTACGGCATATTCTTGACAATCCAATCCAAAAAGAAAAAAAAAATGTCGGAAGGACAAGAACCAATTCCGCAAGACGCGAGTCAGAAGAAGGAGGCAGCGCAGTTAGCGCCTTCAATAGATGGAAGTCAAAGGCGGGAACCGAGTCCGAGAAACACGGGCGCGGGACCGTCAAGTAATTTGAGATCCAAAGCCAAGAGCACTTTAGACGGTATTTTGCTTGAGTTCATAGCAACCAGCGACCGTCTTATCAAATTTGAAAGCCAGATATCTACGGCATCCTCTTCCGAGCCTAGTTTGTTTACCTTAAAGATCCGTCTGGATCAGACACAAGCCTTATGGGAAAAGGTTGAACGGGAGTATGAAACCGCTTCCAAAGCAGCTCTTCGCGAGGGAGGTAGCGGAAATCTTCCGTTACTGCAAAACAAATATGAGCACTGCTATGCGGTGTTCGAAAGATGTGCTGCGAAGCTAAATGAAGACATCGCCCGTATGTCCGTCCCCACTTCACCGCCAAGAACAGCTCCGCCGACAGAGACATTCTCCAGGGGTTGCAGTCTTCCGCCATGCGATACAGAGATCTTTGACGGAGATTATCTGCGCTGGCCCACCTTTCGTGACCTGTTTACGGCCATTTATGTAAACAATTCCAGGTTGACTCCAGTGGAAAAGCTTTTCCACTTAAACGCCAAAACTAGCGGCGAAGCTCACCCCATTGTGGCCAAGCCTCCGCTGACTAATGATGGGTTCCAATCCGCGTGGTCAGCGCTTCAGGATCGCTTTGAAAATAAGCGATTGTTGGTAAACAGCCAACTAAAAATTCTGTTTAGTCTTCCGACCCTAGGCAGTGAATCAGGCACGGCCTTGAAAGATCTGCAGAGCACAATCCAAGGGTGCTTGATAGCCCTCGAGCATTCACAAATTTCCACGGAAAATTGGGACTGCCTTCTAATTTTTCTAATCTCCTCCAAGTTGCCGAAGGTCACTCTCTCGTTATGGGAGCAGTCCTTGACCAATAAGTCCGCGATCCCAGCCTGGGAAGAAATGAATTCCTTTCTCGAGGAGAGATATCGGTCGTTAGAAGCAATTGAGGATGTCCGACCCAATTCTTCCAGCACACAGCATTCAAGGGAGCCCAGAAGTGCACAACCAAGGAGGGTAAATACCTTCGAGACACAAGTCGGGCCACGCGCACGATTTTGTGATCTCTGCTCCAGAGAGCCTCATCCAGTTCGGCTGTGTCCCCGTTTTTTGCAGATGACTCAACCACAAAGAGCATCATATATTAAACAAAAGAGACTGTGCCTTAATTGCTTTGCAAGGGGACATAATGTTCGTGAATGCCCGAGCAGGCATAGTTGCTTCACATGCAGGGGACGGCTTAATACGCTCTTGCACAAAGATACTCCGTCTAACGCTGTTAGCACAGCGCCGGCTCACCCTCCAGAGCAGCCAATCTCAAGCACGTCAGTTCATTTCGCCTCCAACCAACAAGGAGTACTTCTAGGTACGGCCATAGTTCATGTGTGCCACCGAGGAGAGAATTTTCCAGCACGTGCCCTGATAGATTCAGGCTCCGAAGGCACTTTCATTTCTGAGAGGCTTGCCAACCGGATTAAACTTCCATTTCAAGCAGTAACAACAAGAGTCACAGGGCTCAACCAAGCCAATTCCGGTGTCTCACAAAAAATGTGTCATTTCCAGATGGGCACTCCGGCCAAACCTATGCTCAAGATCGACACGACGGCGTTTGTGCTGCCGAACCTGGCCGGCAATCTTCCGACAAGCACAATTGATCGAAACATTCTTGATAGGCTGCCAAATATGCCATTGGCAGATCCGTCGTTTTTCCAGCCGTCTCAGATAGACCTTCTTCTAGGTGCGGATATTCTTCCGTCTGTCCTGCTATCGGGCTGGAGGCCAAACGTATGTGGGTCCTTATTAGCACAAGAGACCATTTTCGGGTGGATTTTGACCGGCCCATTGTCTTCAACCACTAGTAGGGTTTCGTCTTTTACCACACAAATATCCATAGAGTCCGAAGCAACCATGGAAACACTTCTCACAAAATTTTGGGAGGTGGAGGACCTTCCATGTAGACTGGTAAAGGAGACGGACAAGTTGTGTGAAGACTTTTTCGTCCGAACGACTACCAGATCCTGCGACGGGAAATATATAGTATCCCTGCCCTTCCAAGATTCAGAGCACATTGACTTGGGGCATTCCAGGAGTTCCGCACTCGCACAATTTCTGAGGAATGAGACTCGCTTGAAGAAGGAGCCCGCTCTCAAAGACACTTATGACTCAGTGATCCAAGAATATATCGATCTTGGCCACATGAAGCCGGTGCCTCCGAATACCGACAAGATAAATTTCTATCTCCCCCATCATGCAGTATTTAAGCCCGAAAGTGCGACCACGAAAGTTCGCGTAGTTTTCAACGCATCCAGTCCTTCTTCCAATGGGAACAGCCTTAATGACATTCTGTATCCAGGGCCAGTACTGCAGTCCGATCTCACTCTTCAAATCCTGAAGTGGCGGACGTTTAAATTTGTTTTCAATGCCGACATCAGCAAGATGTATCGGCAAATTCTCCTAAACCAAGAGCACACTCCGTTTCAGAGGATTCTCTTTCGAAATGGCCAAGGGGATATATCCGACTTCGAGCTTCAGACGGTCACGTTTGGAGTGAATTGTGCCCCTTTCCTGACCCTACGAACACTGCAACAATTGTCTGACGATGTCAACGCCCAATATCCACGGGCGTCGCATATAATCTCAAATTATATGTATGTCGACGATGTGCTAGCACATACAGAAGCTGAAGCTATTTTAGCCATTCGGGAGCTGCAAGCAGCTCTGGACTCAGCTGGATTCCCTCTCCGCAAGTGGACATCGAATGAACGTACACTCCTTAAAACACTTCCTAAAGAGCATCTACTTTCGACTGATTTTCTTGATCTCGAAGAGGTCAGCACCACCAAGACATTGGGAGTACGGTGGAACGCTACGACGGAAGAGTTCTATTTTGTCCCAACAGAGGTCACCATTCAGGCAAACTATTCGAAACGTGACGTCTTATCCCAAATCGCGAAATTGTTCGACCCAGCTGGGTGGCTCTCCCCATTTGTGGTTCAGGCCAAAATTCTGATGCAGGATATCTGGTTAGCCAGCGTCGAATGGGATGAGTTTCTTCCTGCAGAACTACTACATCGCTGGCATGATTTCCTTCGGAGCTACAGTTTCCTCCACCAAGTTCGCATCCCGCGTTGGGTACATTTTCAACCAGGTGTACAAGTCCAAATCCATGGTTTCTGCGATGCCTCCCAAAAGGCTTATGGCGCAGCGATTTACGTTCGCATCCAGCGTGATGGAATAATTTCAGCAAATCTTCTAACGTCAAAGACCAAAGTCGCTCCGGTAAAAACCGTTTCGCTCCCGCGTCTAGAACTGTGTGGAGCCGTCCTTCTGGCAGACTTGTGGACTGCAATTCTGCCTCAGATTCCTTTCGGTCGTATAGAATCTTTTCTATGGACTGATTCCACTATTGTGCTGGCATGGTTGAACAAGCCACCATGTCAGTGGACGACCTTCGTCGCAAACAGAGTCACAAAAATCGCTCAAAATACTGATGCCAGCCAGTGGTCTCACGTGCGTTCCGAGCACAATCCAGCAGATCTAGCCAGTCGTGGAGTAGCGGCTGAAGAGTTAGCTACCAGTGAGCTATGGTGGCATGGGCCTTCATGGCTAACTCAGCCACAAGACTCCTGGCCTGCACCTTATGAATCAGTTTCCGACATCGACATCGAGAAGCGACCCATACGTTGCCATTTAGCATGCCCGGAGCAGGACATGCTTGAGCGGTTCTCCAAGCTCGATAAGGCACTATGAGTTTTCGCCTATGTTCAGCGCTTCATCCAGCGCTCGCAAAAACGACCTATTCCAGGCGAGCTGCAGCTATCCAATACAGAGATTTCCACAGCTGAGCGACTCCTAATTTTCATAACACAGCGCAGATACTTTGCGCTTGAGTATGCCTGCCTGAGCCAAAAGCGGCCAATTCCAGCATCCAGTTCTATTAAGAACATGAATCCCTTCCTTGATCCTCACGGCCTCATCAGGGCGTGTGGTCGGGTGACGGCCTCCGAAGTCCTCCAATATGATGAACGGCATCCGATCTTTCTTCCATACAACTGTCAGTTGGCGCGTCTCCTTGTATCCTTTACGCATCGCATCTCCTTGCACGGCGGTAATCAGCTAATGGTACGCCTGATCCGCTCAAAATTCTGGATACCAAGGGTCAAGAACTTAGTCAAGTCTGTAATTTTCTCCTGCAAAATATGTGTGATCCACAAAAAGAAGTTGCAGACCCAACTCATGGGCGAGTTACCAAAAGAAAGAACGTCCTTTTCGCGGCCTTTTACGTACACGGGCATGGATTATGCCGGACCGTTTGATATAAAGAACTACACCGGGAGAGCCTGCCTGATTACCAAGGGCTATGTGCTGGTGTTTGTATGTTTCTCCACGAAGGCCATCCATTTAGAGCCTACTTCGGACCTCACAACAGAGAAATTTCTCGCAGCATTCGCCCGATTCGTTTCGCGGAGAGGGTGCCCTCGACAATTTCAGTCGGACAATGGGAAGACCTTTGTTGGTGCAGCCGCAGTGCTGTCGCGTGAATTTCTGCAAGCTGTCAAGGAGTCCGTGACGAATGCTTATAGTCACCAGGAACTCCTGTGGCAATTCATACCACCAGGAGCCCCGCACATGGGAGGATTATGGGAAGCTGGAGTTAAAAGCTTCAAGACGCTGTTTTACAAATCCACAGCCACTCGAAAGTATACGTTCGAAGAACTTTCCACATTGCTGGCCAAGATTGAGGCCTGTCTAAATTCGCGTCCACTCGCCCCGATGTCCGAAGACCCCACAGACTTGTTAGCACTCACGCCAGGTCATTTTCTCGTAGGTGGACCCATTCTCGCCACCGTCGAACCCGAAATTAAGGGTGCGTCCACTTTTATTATCAACCGGTGGCAGCACCTTAAGGCCCTTCATCAGCAATTCCGCCTGAGATGGAAGGAAGAGTACCTTAAGGAGCTCCACAAGCGAACAAAGTGGCAAGTCCCCACAAGAAATCTCGAGGTGGGCGAGATGGTTATAATCAAGGACGATAATCTGCCCTCCACTGAGTGGCGGCTCGGCAGGATTGACTCCGTGTTTCCAGGACCCGATGGTCATGTCCGAGTAGTGAATATTCGTACTGCTCGGGGAATCGTTAAGCGCCCTGTCGCAAAAGTCGTATTGCTTCCGGGGGCGACCTCCGAAAAATCTCAATAACTAGCCGTATCCTCACTCCATAGTTTGCTTCTTTCGCTAGTTTTAAGTCATATTTTCGACTCCATACTAATTCTTTTTTTGTATCCTACTCCAGATTATAAACAATGTTCCCACGTCTACGTAGCGCCGTCGAAGTGGAGAGCAGACGTACACGAGGTATAAATTCCTACCGTTGCCGAGTCTGCCACGGAGTCCACCCTCTACGGAAGTGCCGCAGATTCTTGCGGCTGAGCATCGAAAAGAGGCTCCGCGCGGTCCTCGCGAACCGCTATTGCGCCAACTGCTTGGCTCACGAGCATTCGGATGGAGCGTGCCGCCGTGGCGATAGGTGCAAGATCTGCGACGGAGAGCACCACACACTGCTGCATATGCAGGAGCAGCCGCTGTATTTACGTCGTTCGCGTCAGTTGACGCCGCCCTCTCGGCGCGCTCGAGCTTCTGCTCACCACGCTTCGACCTCTCTTCACCACGCTGCGGCCTCTCCTCGGCGCGCTGCGGCCTCACCTCGGCGCTCTGCGGCCTCTCCTCAACGCTCTTCGGCGGCCTCTCAACTCTCTTCGTCAGCCTCTCCACGGCATTCGTCAGCCTCTCCACGGCATTCGTCGGCCTCTCCACGAACCGCGGCATTCGCCACGCAGGGAGTTCCGACAGGGCCTTCACTGGCCACTTTGCTTCAGCGACACAGCGTGAACCTCCTCCCGACCGCTCTGGTGCGGATTGACACCGGGACGCGAGTGTTCGACACAGCAGCGCTCATCGACCCATGCACGCCTATGAGCTGCATTGACGCGTCGCTGGCAACTTCTTTGCGACTTGCGACGACAGCTGTGGGTGCTGAACAGATCTGTTCAGCCACCGTCGGCTCGAAAACGAACGCCCATGTCCGGCTCGATCTCGTTTTCAAAGTGGAGCCTCACGTGCGCGTCCGCACTCCGATCCGACAGTTGGATGAGACTGTGCGGTCCTATTTCAAGGACATCACCTTGGCTGATGAACGATTCTACCTTCCGGCTACGATCTCCGTCATCCTGGGCGCGGATGTGTACCCCAAAGTTATGCAGCCTGGGTTCCTGAAAGTGCAGGATGGATTGCCGGTGGCCCAAAGCACCGTATTTGGATGGGTCCTGTCCGGGGCCTGTCACACGCCGTAATGAGGAGCAGACTTTATTGCAACCCATAGTGATTGCAAGGGGGGCGGAATGTTCAGGAGCTTTCGTTTCCCCCCCGCGCGACTCCGAAGCGCTCCCGCTTCTGCAAAGCTCCTCAGCGCGCTCTCGCTCTCAGCTTGCGCTCTTGCGCAGCTTGCTCTCTCTCTCTTCTAGCGGAGGCTTTCGACTCTAGGCGATCGGCGGCTCTAATCTCTCACTCCAACTTGTACATTAATTCCTAAATTGAAGCCTAATAAAGCGGACCAAGTCCACGATTTTATATTCTGAAAATAACCACGCCCCCCCCGGCCTACTACTATTTCTCTTCGTTTGGTGGTGACTTTTCGCTATTTCTACGGTGTTTTCGGTGACTGCGGCGCGTTGTTTAATACTAATTTGTGCTCATCTGGAAATATTGAAGGAAGAATTCCCCCCCTCCAGCCGAACACCTTCTTCTTCGTTATTTAGTCTTCTACTCCTTCTTTTTTGCCTTCTTCTTCGTTATTTAGTCTTCTACTCCTTCTTTTTTGCCTTCTTCTTCGTTATTTAGTCTTCTACTCCTTCTTTTTTGCCTTCTTCTTCGTTATTTAGTCTTCTACTCCTTCTTTTTTGCCTTCTTCTTCGTTATTTAGTCTTCTACTCCTTCTTTTTTGCCTTCTTCTTCGTTATTTAGTCTTCTACTCCTTCTTTTTTGCCTTCTTCTTCGTTATTTAGTCTTCTACTCCTTCTTTTTTGCCTTCTTCTGCGTTATTTAGTCTTCTACTCCTTCTTTTTTGCCTTCTTCTTTGTTATTTAGTCTTCTACTCCTTCTTTTTTGCCTTCTTCTTCGTTATTTAGTCTTCTACTCCTTCTTTTTTGCCTTCTTCTTCGTTATTTAGTCTTCTACTCCTTCTTTTTTGCCTTCTTCTTCGTTATTTAGTCTTCTACTCCTTCTTTTTTGCCTTCTTCTTCGTTATTTAGTCTTCTACTCCTTCTTTTTTGCCTTCTTCTTCGTTATTTAGTCTTCTACTCCTTCTTTTTTGCCTTCTTCTTCGTTATTTAGTCTTCTACTCCTTCTTTTTTGCCTTCTTCTTCGTTATTTAGTCTTCTACTCCTTCTTTTTTGCCTTCTTCTTCGTTATTTAGTCTTCTACTCCTTCTTTTTTGCCTTCTTCTTCGTTATTTAGTCTTCTACTCCTTCTTTTTTGCCTTCTTTTTCGTTATTTAGTCTTCTACTCCTTCTTTTTTGCCTTCCTCTTCGTTATTTAGTCTTCTACTCCTTCTTTTTTGCCTTCTTCTTCGTTATTTAGTCTTCTCTCCTTCTTTTTTGCCTTCTTCTTCGTTATTTAGTCTTCTACTCCTTCTTTTTTGCCTTCTTCTTCGTTATTTAGTCTTCTACTCCTTCTTTTTTGCCTTCTTCTTCGTTATTTAGTCTTCTACTCCTTCTTTTTTGCCTTCTTCTTCGTTATTTAGTCTTCTACTCCTTCTTTTTTGCCTTCTTCTTCGTTATTTAGTCTTCTACTCCTTTTTTTTTTGCCTTCTTCTTTGTTATTTAGTCTTCTACTCCTTCTTTTTTGCCTTCTTCTTCGTTATTTAGTCTTCTACTCCTTCTTTTTTGCCTTCTTCTTCGTTATTTAGTCTTCTACTCCTTCTTTTTTGCCTTCTTCTTCGTTATTTAGTCTTCTACTCCTTCTTTTTTGCCTTCTTCTTCGTTATTTAGTCTTCTCTCCTTCTTTTTGGCCTTCTTCTTCGTTATTTAGTCTTCTACTCCTTCTTTTTTGCCTTCTTCTTCGTTATTTAGTCTTCTACTCCTTCTTTTTTGCCTTCTTCTTCGTTATTTAGTCTTCTACTCCTTCTTTTTTGCCTTCTTCTTCGTTATTTAGTCTTCTACTCCTTCTTTTTTGCCTTCTTCTTCGTTATTTAGTCTTCTACTCCCTCTTTTTTTTTCCTTCTTCTTCGTTATTTAGTCTTCTACTCCTTCTTTTTTGCCTTCTTCTTCGTTATTTAGTCTTCTACTCCTTCTTTTTTGCCTTCTTCTTCGTTATTTAGTCTTCTACTCCCTCTTTTTTTTTCCTTCTTCTTCGTTATTTAGTCTTCTACTCCTTCTTTTTTGCCTTCTTCTTCGTTATTTAGTCTTCTACTCCTTCTTTTTTGCCTTCTTCTTCGTTATTTAGTCTTCTACTCCTTCTTTTTTGCCTTCTTCTTCGTTATTTAGTCTTCTACTCCTTCTTTTTTGCCTTCTTCTTCGTTATTTAGTCTTCTACTCCTTCTTTTTTGCCTTCTTCTTCGTTATTTAGTCTTCTACTTCTTCTTTTTTGCCTTCTTCTTCGTTATTTAGTCTTCTACTTCTTCTTTTTTGCCTTCTTCTTCGTTGTTTAGTCTTCTACTCCTTCTTTTTTGCCTTCTTCATCGTTGTTTAGTCTTCTACTCCTTCTTTTTTGCCTTCTTCATCGTTATTTAGTCTTCTACTCCTTCTTTTTTGCCTTCTTCTTCGTTATTTAGTCTTCTACTCCTTCTTTTTTGCCTTCTTCTTCGTTATTTAGTCTTCTACTCCTTCTTTTTTGCCTTCTTCTTCGTTATTTAGTCTTCTACTCCTTCTTTTTTGCCTTCTTCTTCGTTATTTAGTCTTCTACTCCTTCTTTTTTGCCTTCTTCTTCGTTATTTAGTCTTCTACTCCTTCTTTTTTGCCTTCTTCTTCGTTATTTAGTCTTCTCCTCCTTCTTTTTTGCCTTCTTCTTCGTTATTTAGTCTTCTACTCCTTCTTTTTTGCCTTCTTCTTCGTTATTTAGTCTTCTACTCCTTCTTTTTTGCCTTCTTCTTCGTTATTTAGTCTTCTACTCCTTCTTTTTTGCCTTCTTCTTCGATATTTAGTCTTCTACTCCTTCTTTTTTGCCTTCTTCTTCGTTATTTAGTCTTCTACTCCTTATTTTTTGCCTTCTTCTTCGTTATTTAGTCTTCTACTCCTTCTTTTTGCCTTCTTCTTCGTTATTTAGTCTTCTACTCCTTCTTTTTTGCCTTCTTCTTCGTTATTTAGTCTTCTACTCCTTCTTTTTTGCCTTCTTCTTCGTTATTTAGTCTTCTACTCCTTCTTTTTTGCCTTCTTCTTCGTTATTTAGTCTTCTACTCCTTCTTTTTTGCCTTCTTCTTCGTTATTTAGTCTTCTACTCCTTCTTTTTTGCCTTCTTCTTCGTTATTTAGTCTTCTACTCCTTCTTTTTTGCCTTCTTCTTCGTTATTTAGTCTTCTACTCCTTCTTTTTGCCTTCTTCTTCGTTATTTAGTATTCTACTCCTTCTTTTTTGCCTTCTTCTTCGTTATTTAGTCTTCTACTCCTTCTTTTTTGCCTTCTTCTTCGTTATTTAGTCTTCTACTCCTTCTTTTTTGCCTTCTTCTTCGTTATTTAGTCTTCTACTCCTTCTTTTTTGCCTTCTTCTTCGTTATTTAGTCTTCTCCTCCTCATTTTTTGCCCTCTTCTTCGTTATTTAGTCTTCTACTCCTTTTTTTTTGCCTTCTTCTTCGTTATTTAGTCTTCTACTCCTTCTTTTTTGCCTTCTTCTTCGTTATTTAGTCTTCTACTCCTTCTTTTTTGCCTTCTTCTTCGTTATTTAGTCTTCTCCTCCTTCTTTTTTGCCTTCTTCTTCGTTATTTAGTCTTCTACTCCTTCTTTTTTGCCTTCTTCTTCGTTATTTAGTCTTCTACTCCTTCTTTTTTGCCTTCTTCTTCGTTATTTAGTCTTCTCCTCCTCCTGTTTTGCCCTCTTCTTCGTTATTTAGTCTTCTACTCCTTCTTTTTTGCCTTCTTCTTCGTTATTTAGTCTTCTACTCCTTCTTTTTTGCCTTCTTCTTCGTTATTTAGTCTTCTACTCCTTCTTTTTTGCCTTCTTCTTCGTTATTTATTCTTCTACTCCTTCTTTTTTGCCTTCTTCTTCGTTATTTAGTCTTCTACTCCTTCTTTTTTGCCTTCTTCTTCTTTGTTATTTAGTCTTCTACTCCTTCTTTTTTGCCTTCTTCTTCGTTATTTAGTCTTCTACTCCTTCTTTTTTGCCTTCTTCTTCGTAATTTAGTCTTCTACTCCTTCTTTTTTGCCTTCTTCTTCGTTATTTAGTCTTCTACTCCTTCTTTTTTGCCTTCTTCTTCGTTACTTAGTCTTCTACTCCTTCTTTTTCGCCTTCTTCTTCGTTATTTAGTCTTCTACTCCTTCTTTTTTGCCTTCTTCTTCGTTATTTAGTCTTCTACTCCTTCTTTTTTGCCTTCTTCTTCGTTATTTAGTCTTCTACTCCTTCTTTTTTGCCTTCTTCTTCGTTATTTAGTCTTCTACTCCTTCTTTTCGCCTTCTTCTTCGTTATTTAGTCTTCTTCGTTATTTAGTCTTCTACTCCTTCTTTTTTGCCTTCTTCTTCGTTATTTAGTCTTCTACTCCTTCTTTTTTGCCTTCTTCTTCGTTATTTAGTCTTCTACTCCTTCTTTTTTGCCTTCTTCTTCGTTATTTAGTCTTCTACTCCTTCTTTTTTGCCTTCTTCTTCATTATTTAGTCTTTTACTCCTTCTTTTTTGCCTTCTTCTTCGTTATTTAGTCTTCTACTCCTTCTTTTTCGCCTTCTTCTTCGTTATTTAGTCTTCTACTCCTTCTTTTTTGCCTTCTTCTTCGTTATTTAGTCTTCTCCTCCTTCTTTTTTGCCTTCTTCTGCGTTATTTAGTCTTCTACTCCTTCTTTTTTGCATTCTTCTTCGTTATTTAGTCTTCTCCTCCTTCTTTTTAGCCTTCTTCTTCGTTATTTAGTCTTCTACTCCTTCTTTTTTGCCTTCTTCTTCGTTATTTAGTCTTCTACTCCTTCTTTTTCGCCTTCTTCTTCGTTATTTAGTCTTCTACTCCTTCTTTTTTGCCTTCTTCTTCGTTATTTAGTCTTCTACTCCTTCTTTTTTGCCTTCTTCTTCGTTATTTAGTCTTCTCCTCCTTCTTTTTTGGCTTCTTCTGCGTTATTTAGTCTTCTACTCCTTCTTTTTTGCCTTCTTCTTCGTTATTTAGTCTTGTCCTCCTTCTTTTTTGCCTTCTTCTTCGTTATTTAGTCTTCAACTCCTTCTTTTTTGCCTTCTTCTTCGTTATTTAGTCTTCTACTCCTTCTTTTTCGCCTTCTTCTTCGTTATTTAGTCTTCTACTCCTTCTTTTTTGCCTTCTTCTTCGTTATTTAGTCTTCTACTCCTTCTTTTTTGCCTTCTTCTTCGTTATTTAGTCTTCTACTCCTTCTTTTTTGCCTTCTTCTTCGTTATTTAGTCTTCTACTCCTTCTTTTTCGCCTTCTTCTTCGTTATTTAGACTTCTACTCCTTCTTTTTCGCCTTCTTCTTCGTTATTTAGTCTTCTACTCCTTCTTTTTTGCCTTCTTCTTCGTTATTTAGTCTTCTACTCCTTCTTTTTTGCCTTCTTCTTCGTTATTTAGTCTTCTCCTCCTTCTTTTTTGCCTTCTTCTTCGTTATTTAGTTTTCTACTCCTTCTTTTTTGCCTTCTTCTTCGTTATTTAGTCTTCTACTCCTTCTTTTTTGCCTTCTTCTGCGTTATTTAGTCTTCTACTCCTTCTTTTTTGCCTTCTTCTTCGTTATTTAGTCTTCTACTCCTTCTTTTTTGCCTTCTTCTTCGTTATTTAGTCTTCTACTCCTTCTTTTTTGCCTTCTTCTTCGTTATTTAGTCTTCTACTCCTTCTTTTTCGCCTTCTTCTTCGTTATTTAGTCTTCTACTCCTTCTTTTTTGCCTTCTTCTTCGTTATTTAGTCTTCTACTCCTTCTTCTTTGCCTTCTTCTTCGTTATTTAGTCTTCTACTCCTTCTTTTTTGCCTTCTTCTTCGTTATTTAGTCTTCTACTCCTTCTTTTTTGCCTTCTTCTTCGTTATTTAGTCTTCTACTCCTTCTTTTTTGCCTTCTTCTTCGTTATTTAGTCTTCTACTCCTTCTTTTTTGCCTTCTTCTTCGTTATTTAGTCTTCTACTCCTTCTTTTTTGCCTTCTTCTTCGTTATTTAGTCTTCTACTCCTTCTTTTTGCCTTCTTCTTCGTTATTTAGTCTTCTACTCCTTCTTTTTTGCCTTCTTCTTCGTTATTTAGTCTTCTACTCCTTCTTTTTTGCCTTCTTCTTCTTCTTTATTTAGTCTTCTACTCCTTCTTTTTTGCCTTCTTCTTCGTTATTTAGTCTTCTACTCCTTCTTTTTTGCCTTCTTCTTCGTTATTTAGTCTTCTACTCCTTCTTTTTCGCCTTCTTCTTCGTTATTTAGTCTTCTACTCCTTCTTTTTTGCCTTCTTCTTCGTTATTTAGTCTTCTACTCCTTCTTCTTTGCCTTCTTCTTCGTTATTTAGTCTTCTACTCCTTCTTTTTTGCCTTCTTCTTCGTTATTTAGTCTTCTACTCCTTCTTTTTTTGCCTTCTTCTTCGTTATTTAGTCTTCTACTCCTTCTTTTTTGCCTTCTTCTTCGTTATTTAGTCTTCTACTCCTTCTTTTTTGCCTTCTTCTTCGTTATTTAGTCTTCTACTTTTTTTTTTGCCTTCTTCTTCGTTATTTAGTCTTCTACTCCTTCTTTTTGCCTTCTTCTTCGTTATTTAGTCTTCTACTCCTTCTTTTTTGCCTTCTTCTGCGTTATTTAGTCTTCAACTCCTTCTTTTTTGCCTTCTTCTTCGTTATTTAGTCTTCTACTCCTTCTTTTTTGCCTTCTTCTTCGTTATTTAGTCTTCTACTCCTTCTTTTTTGCCTTCTTCTTCGTTATTTAGTCTTCTACTCCTTCTTTTTCGCCTTCTTCTTCGTTATTTAGTCTTCTACTCCTTCTTTTTTGCCTTCTTCTTCGTTATTTAGTCTTCTACTCCTTCTTCTTTGCCTTCTTCTTCGTTATTTAGTCTTCTACTCCTTCTTTTTTGCCTTCTTCTTCGTTATTTAGTCTTCTACTCCTTCTTTTTTGCCTTCTTCTTCGTTATTTAGTCTTCTACTCCTTCTTTTTTGCCTTCTTCTTCGTTATTTAGTCTTCTACTCCTTCTTTTTCGCCTTCTTCTTCGTTATTTAGTCTTCTACTCCTTCTTTTTCGCCTTCTTCTTCGTTATTTAGTCTTCTACTCCTTCTTTTTTGCCTTCTTCTTCGTTATTTAGTCTTCTACTCCTTCTTTTTTGCCTTCTTCTTCGTTATTTAGTCTTCTACTCTTCTTTTTTGCCTTCTTCTTCGTTATTTAGTCTTCTACTCCTTCTTTTTTGCCTTCTTCTTCGTTATTTAGTCTTCTACTCCTTCTTTTTTGCCTTCTTCTTCTTTGTTATTTAGTCTTCTACTCCTTCTTTTTTGCCTTCTTCTTCTTTGTTATTTAGTCTTCTACTCCTTCTTTTTTGCCTTCTTCTTCGTTATTTAGTCTTCTACTCCTTCTTTTTTGCCTTCTTCTTCGTTATTTAGTCTTCTACTCCTTCTTTTTTGCCTTCTTCTTCGTTATTTAGTCTTCTACTCCTTCTTTTTTGCCTTCTTCTTCGTTATTTAGTCTTCTACTCCTTCTTTTTTGCCTTCTTCTTCGTTATTTAGTCTTCTACTCCTTCTTTTTCGCCTTCTTCTTCGTTATTTAGTCTTCTACTCCTTCTTTTTTGCCTTCTTCTTCGTTATTTAGTCTTCTACTCCTTCTTTTTTGCCTTCTTCTTCGTTATTTAGTCTTCTACTCCTTCTTTTTTGCCTTCTTCTTCGTTATTTAGTCTTCTACTCCTTCTTTTTTGCCTTCTTCTTCGTTATTTAGTCTTCTACTCCTTCTTTTTTGCCTTCTTCTTCGTTATTTAGTCTTCTACTCCTTCTTTTTTGCCTTCTTCTTCGTTATTTAGTCTTCTACTCCTTCTTTTTTGCCGTCTTCTTCGTTATTTAGTCTTCTACTCCTTCTTTTTGCCTTCTTCTTCGTTATTTAGTCTTCTACTCCTTCTTTTTGCCTTCTTCTTCGTTATTTAGTCTTCTACTCCTTCTTTTTTGCCTTCTTCTTCGTTATTTAGTCTTCTACTCCTTCTTTTTTGCCTTCTTCTTCGTTATTTAGTCTTCTACTCCTTCTTTTTTGCCTTCTTCTTCGTTATTTAGTCTTCTACTCCTTCTTTTTTGCCTTCTTCTTCGGTATTTAGTCTTCTCCTCCTTCTTTTTTGCCTTCTTCTTCGTTATTTAGTCTTCTTCTTCGTTATTTAGTCTTCTACTCCTTCTTTTTTGCCTTCATCTTCGTTATTTAGTCTTCTACTCCTTCTTTTTTTGCCTTCTTCTTCGTTATTTAGTCTTCTACTCCTTCTTTTTTGCCTTCTTCTTCGTTATTTAGTCTTCTACTCCTTCTTTTTTGCCTTCATCTTCGTTATTTAGTCTTCTACTCCTTCTTTTTTGCCTTCTTCTTCGTTATTTAGTCTTCTACTCCTTCTTTTTTGCCTTCTTCTTCGTTATTTAGTCTTCTACTCCTTCTTTTTTGCCTTCTTCTTCGTTATTTAGTCTTCTACTCCTTCTTTTTTGCCTTCTTCTTCGTTATTTAGTCTTCTACTCCTTCTTTCTTGCCTTATTCTTCGTTATTTAGTCTTCTACTCCTTCTTCTTCGTTATTTAGTCTTCTACTCCTTCTTTTTTGCCTTATTCTTCGTTATTTAGTCTTCTACTCCTTCTTTTTTGCCTTCTTCTTCGTTATTTAGTCTTCTACTACTTCTTTTTTGCCTTCTTCTTCGTTATTTAGTCTTCTACTCCTTCTTTTTTGCCTTCTTCTTCGTTATTTAGTCTTCTACTCCTTCTTTTTTGCCTTCTTCTTCGTTATTTAGTCTTCTACTCCTTCTTTTTTGCCTTCTTCTTCGTTATTTAGTCTTCTACTCCTTCTTTTTTGCCTTCTTCTTCGTTATTTAGTCTTCTACTCCTTCTTTTTTGCCTTCTTCTTCGTTATTTAGTCTTCTACTCCTTCTTTTTTGCCTTCTTCTTCGTTATATAGTCTTCTACTCCTTCTTTTTTGCCTTCTTCTTCGTTATTTAGTCTTCTACTCCTTCTTTTTTGCCTTCTTCTTCGTTATTTAGTCTTCTACTCCTTCTTTTTGCCTTCTTCTTCGTTATTTAGTCTTCTACTCCTTCTTTTTTGCCTTCTTCTTCGTTATTTAGTCTTCTACTCCTTCTTTTTTGCCTTCTTCTTCGTTATTTAGTCTTCTACTCCTTCTTTTTTGCCTTCTTCTTCGTTATTTAGTCTTCTACTCCTTCTTTTTTGCCTTCTTCTTCGTTATTTAGTCTTCTACTCCTTCTTTTTTGCCTTCTTCTTCGTTATTTAGTCTTCTACTCCTTCTTTTTTGCCTTCTTCTTCGTTATTTAGTCTTCTACTCCTTCTTTTTTGCCTTCTTCTTCGTTATTTAGTCTTCTACTCCTTCTTTTTTGCCTTCTTCTTCGTTATTTAGTCTTCTACTCCTTCTTTTTTGCCTTCTTCTTCGTTATTTAGTCTTCTACTCCTTCTTTTTTGCCTTCTTCTTCGTTATTTAGTCTTCTACTCCTTCTTTTTTGCCTTCTTCTTCGTTATTTAGTCTTCTACTCCTTCTTTTTTGCCTTCTTCTTCGTTATTTAGTCTTCTACTCCTTCTTTTTTGCCTTCTTCTTCGTTATTTAGTCTTCTACTCCTTCTTTTTTGCCTTCTTCTTCGTTATTTAGTCTTCTACTCCTTCTTTTTTGCCTTCTTCTTCGTTATTTAGTCTTCTACTCCTTCTTTTTTGCCTTCTTCTTCGTTATTTAGTCTTCTACTCCTTCTTTTTTGCCTTCTTCTTCGTTATTTAGTCTTCTACTCCTTCTTTTTTGCCTTCTTCTTCGTTATTTAGTCTTCTACTCCTTCTTTTTTGCCTTCTTCTTCGTTATTTAGTCTTCTACTCCTTCTTTTTTGCCTTCTTCTTCGTTATTTAGTCTTCTACTCCTTCTTTTTTGCCTTCTTCTTCGTTATTTAGTCTTCTACTCCTTCTTTTTTGCCTTCTTCTTCGTTATTTAGTCTTCTACTCCTTCTTTTTTGCCTTCTTCTTCGTTATTTAGTCTTCTACTCCTTCTTTTTTGCCTTCTTCTTCGTTATTTAGTCTTCTACTCCTTCTTTTTTGCCTTCTTCTTCGTTATTTAGTCTTCTACTCCTTCTTTTTTGCCTTCTTCTTCGTTATTTAGTCTTCTACTCCTTCTTTTTTGCCTTCTTCTTCGTTATTTAGTCTTCTACTCCTTCTTTTTTGCCTTCTTCTTCGTTATTTAGTCTTCTACTCCTTCTTTTTTGCCTTCTTCTTCGTTATTTAGTCTTCTACTCCTTCTTTTTTGCCTTCTTCTTCGTTATTTAGTCTTCTACTCCTTCTTTTTTGCCTTCTTCTTCGTTATTTAGTCTTCTACTCCTTCTTTTTTGCCTTCTTCTTCGTTATTTAGTCTTCTACTCCTTCTTTTTTGCCTTCTTCTTCGTTATTTAGTCTTCTACTCCTTCTTTTTTGCCTTCTTCTTCGTTATTTAGTCTTCTACTCCTTCTTTTTTGCCTTCTTCTTCGTTATTTAGTCTTCTACTCCTTCTTTTTTGCCTTCTTCTTCGTTATTTAGTCTTCTACTCCTTCTTTTTTGCCTTCTTCTTCGTTATTTAGTCTTCTACTCCTTCTTTTTTGCCTTCTTCTTCGTTATTTAGTCTTCTACTCCTTCTTTTTTGCCTTCTTCTTCGTTATTTAGTCTTATACTCCTTCTTTTTTGCCTTCTTCTTCGTTATTTAGTCTTCTACTCCTTCTTTTTGCCTTCTTCTTCGTTATTTAGTCTTCTACTCCTTCTTTTTTGCCTTCTTCTTCGTTATTTAGTCTTCTACTAATCCTTTTTTGCCTTCTTCTTCGTTATTTAGTCTTCTACTCCTTCTTTTTGCCTTCTTCTTTCTT
>NW_027222496.1:0-30389 GCF_030179895.1 Drosophila kikkawai | reverse complement strand
ATATATACTTTATAGGGTCGGAAACGTCTCCTTCACTGCGTTGCAAACTTCTGACTGAAATTATAATACCCTGCAAGGGTATAAAGAAGGAGTAGAAGACTAAATAACGAAGAAGAATCCAAAAAAAAAAGAAGGAGTAGAATCAATCAGCCATCCTTCCTTCAAAGTGAACGGACGTGTTTTTTTCTTGCGCTCCCGATTTGTGTAGAATTTGTCTATAAACCTCCGGGGTTTACTAACATTTAATATTTGGTGTTTCAAATAATTCCCGTTCACTTCGCGTGTGCATGCTACTTGTTTATTTTGTGCTATTTAATTCAATTTAAATTGCATTTTAGTTTGGGCTGCTGCGGTTGCTTAGCATTTTGCTCTTTTTGCTCTTTTTGCATTCCCTTTTGTGCCTTTAGCGTTTGTTGTTGTTTGCGTTGCCGCGACAGCTATAAACGGTTATACTCAGCGCTTATCTCTCGCTCTCCTGCTCGTTGCCCCCCCGCTCATCAAGTGCCGCTGCATTTAATCCCTTGCGCCCTCTCTTAAATAGCGAAGTACAGTGGTAAGTCGTTACAATGTCCCATAATATGGTCTGCTTCGCCAAAAACTGTAAGAAAAATATTACTTACGGTGAACTCACCATCACCTGTTGGCTGTGTGACAACATAGTACATGCCAAGTGCATTGGCGTTGTTGCACGGACAGTAGATGACGTGGCCAAAAATATCGGCGTACGTTACTGCTGTGAGGCCTGCCGCGAGGTGGAGAGGGAAATGATGTCTTTTATGCGGCAAACCAGGGGTGGTTTTAAAGAGCTATTATTGAGTTTTCGCAAAACTCAAGATATGCTCTTGGCGCTGGATACTCAATTTAATAGCCTCAAGCTGTTAAATGAGTCTCCTAGGCGCAAAAAAACCGCAACTGGTGGGCAGCATATTGGCGGATCCCAGCCACCAGTGATAGGTACTGCACAGCAGCCTCCCTCGACTCTGCCCCCGACCCCGGGACAAATTCCAAGAGTCCTGAGATCGAGCGCTAAAAAAGATTCGGTACCCGAATGCGTCGCGGGTGCGACCGTGCCCCCGGTGTTGCCCAGTTCCGTTTTGTCCACTGGGGGGTCCCAACTTTTGTCTCAGCCCTCTCAGAGCCCTAATCCCAGTCCCTGCCAGGGTATTAGGCCCGGACTACCGGCCGAAAGTGGTATGGCGGCTCAGTCTGCCGTGCCAAAACCCCTTACGGCAATTCCACCAACAAAACAGTTATTTGTTTCTCGGCTTTCCCCTGATCAGACATCGGAAGATGTCATAGCTTTTATCCAAGGCAAAGTAAAAGTCGATAGGGAAAAAATTAAGGTGGAAAAATTTAAATTTTCCTACCCCAGGAACATTTCGTCTTTCAAGATAAATGTTCCTGACGAAGTCTTTGGCACTCTATGCTCAGCCGAAACCTGGGCACAGTATGTGGTTGTCAAAGAGTTTGAAGGTACGAAAAAGAAAAAGCGGCCTGTAGGAATTACTCTTCCTAGGCCAGATTTGCCCAATGCTCCGTCTACGTCTTCCAATTCCGTCCCAAAAAACTAACCATTTCCCTTGGTATTTCCTATCAGAATGCTAGAGGCTTACGCAGTAAGCTTCCTAAATTGTATTCTGACAGCGTCGCATTTGCTTCCCAAGTTATTGTGTTCACAGAAACCTGGTTAAAGCCGGAGATTCTGAGCTCCGAAGTTTTTCCAGCTGCGTTCACAGTATACCGGCTAGATCGGCCTATCAGACGTGGGGGAGGTGTCCTTATAGCGGTCGACTCCACTCTCACGTCCGAATTAATAATTTTCGAGGAATCCAACAATGTTGAATTCCTTTGCGTGAAGCTATCAGTTAATGGTAGTTCCATTTTTGTTACATGTTCCTACATTCCTCCATTATCGGAACTTCCTATTTATTGGAACCATCTTTCCGCTATTCAGTTGGTCTCCAAAAGACTCTCGGATAGGGACCATTTAGTTGTTCTTGGTGATTTTAACATCCCAGGGGCTATTCGGACCCTAGATAATTCCACTAACACACTTCTTACGACAACACATCACGATTTTATTGCTGGCTTGTTTGACATTTCGCTGTCCCAAGTCAATCATGTTCGAAATTCCTTAGAGCGCTTGCTTGATCTTTGTTTTGTCTCAGATCCTGAAAGAGTTAGTTTAGCTAGGGTGGCGCCCCTGACGCAACCCGAAGATCCCTATCATCCCACTTTCGATGTGACTATCGACATGGGGACTGTTTCACGGAATAAATCTGATAGTCCAGCCCAAGAAGTCTTCTGCTTTAGCAAGACAGATTTCGTACGGCTGAATAATTTCATAATTAATTACAACTGGTCCGACCTATACACATGCACTGACATGGCGGAAGCCGTGGGTATTTTTTATCGTGTTATGAATTCATTTTTTATTGACTGTGTTCCGTTATACTGTCCGTCTACATCAAACAAGCCTCCTTGGTTTACCAAAGAGTTGACCCGCCTCAAAAATAGAAAATCAAATCTATATGCTAAATATCAACGTACCGGTTCTCCGATTGCCCTATCTAGTTATTTATCAGCTCGATCCACTTTTACTGTGTGTAACGCGCAGTGCTACAATAATTATTTGACTCGTTGCAGGTCCCAGTTTTCTGAGGACCCAAAACAGTTTTATAATTTTGTTAAATCCAAGCGTAAATCCATTACTCGTCCGTCCTCGCTCTCTTTTGGTAATTCAACAGCAGAAAATGATCAGGCTATAGCCGATCTTTTTGCTCAGTTTTTTGAAACCACTTACTCCAACTCAATAGACCCAAATCAGGCTTATCCTTACATTATCCCGAAATCGAACCAAATCTTCAGTCCTACCATTAACGAAAGCTCTCTTCTTAGGGATCTTCATCGTGTTAAGCCAGTTTTTTTACCAGGTCCCGACGGAATACCAGGCTGTGTGCTTAGGAATTGCGCCGAAGCCCTGTGCAATCCACTTCTCAAATTGTTTACCTTATCCTTAGAAACCTCCCACTTTCCCCTTATTTGGAAGGAATCATTCGTTATTCCTCTCCACAAAAAAGGTAGCAAATTGGATGCCAACAATTACAGAGGTATCTCTAAGTTGTCGGCCATCCCTAAACTGTTTGAAAATGTTATTACTCCTCATCTGCAGCACCTGTGTAGGTCAATTATTTCTCCATGTCAACATGGTTTTATTAGGCGAAGATCAATTACAACGAATCTGTTGGAGCTTACTTCCTTTATTATAAAGGGATACCGAAATAACTTTCAGACAGATGTAATCTATACTGATTTCAGTAAAGCATTTGACTCTGTTAACCATTCCCTTCTTGTTCGGAAACTCGATTTAATGGGATTCCCGACTGATCTTCTTAATTGGATCTCAGGTTATCTAAATGGCAGGACGCAGAAGGTCCTTTTCGAAAATAAACTATCTAATGTTCTTAGGGTTACATCTGGCGTCCCGCAAGGGAGTCATTTGGGTCCCCTACTGTTTACATTATTTATCAACGATCTGCCCGAAGTTTTGACCAACTCCAGAGTACTTATGTATGCTGATGACGTCAAGCTTTGTGTGCAATATAATGATGCTACTTGCCAATCAGACTTACAGACAGATCTTAACAATTTTCAAACATGGTGCTGCGTGAACCTATTAAACTTAAACGGCTCTAAGTGCAAGCTAATGACATTCTCCCGTGTCACTCCTAAGCCTGCAACTTATACGCTAAACGGCTGCTCTTTGGAAAAAATTAATATAGTTGATGATTTAGGTGTCCGGCTGGATCCTAAACTCGACTTTATCGATCATATTTCGTGCATGGTGAATAAAGCCAGGGGTGTGCTTGGTTTCATTAAACGGTGGTCTAAGGAATTCAATGACCCCTATGTTACAAAAACGTTATATACTTCACTTGTTCGTCCTATCTTAGAATATGGATCCTGCGTTTGGAGCCCTCAGTATGGCGTCCATAGTAAACGCATAGAATCGGTTCAAAAGAACTTCTTACTTTTCGCTTTACGCGGTTTAAACTGGGATGCAAACCAGAGGTTACCGTCTTATTCTAGTAGACTCTTACTAATTAACTTACCCCCCTTATCTGATCGTAGAACCATGCTAGGTATTACATTCATATACAACTTAATCCGTGGTGACGTGGAAAGTACTGACTTGCTCGGTCAGCTAAATTTTCACGTACCAATAAGGAACACTAGATCCTTTTTACCATTAGTTTTGCCCCACTGTAGAACATCCTTTGAACTGCATGAACCCTTTAGAGTCCTCTGTGCAAATTATAACGATTTGTACACAATAATATCTAACGTTGACAGCCTCCCAAAACTAAAAACTTCAATCTTAACCTACTTACGCATGCAAGCAACCAATCCGGCAGTACGCCAGTAGTAGTCTCCCCGCATCCTTTTTTTTTAAGTCCTTCGCGTTTTACTAATTACTAACAGAAGACTAAATAACGAAGAAGAAGGCAAAAAAGAAGGAGTAGAAGACTAAATAACGAAGAAGAAGGCAAAAAAGAAGGAGTAGAAGACTAAATAACGAAGAAGAAGGCAAAAAAGAAGGAGTAGAAGACTAAATAACGAAGAAGAAGGCAAAAAAGAAGGAGTAGAAGACTAAATAACGAAGAAGAAGGCAAAAAAGAAGGAGTAGAAGACTAAATAACAAAGAAGAAGGCAAAAAAGAAGAAGTAGAAGACTAAATAACGAAGAAGAAGGCAAAAAAGAAGGAGTAGAAGACTAAATAACCAAGAAGAAGGCAAAAAAGAAGGAGTAGAAGACTAAATAACCAAGAAGAAGGCAAAAAAGAAGGAGTAGAAGACTAAATAACGAAGAAGAAGGCAAAAAAGAAGGAGTAGAAGACTAAATAACGAAGAAGAAGGCAAAAAAGAAGGAGTAGAAGACTAAATAACGAAGAAGAAGGCAAAAAAGAAGGAGTAGAAGACAAAATAACGAAGAAGAAGGCAAAAAAGAAGGAGTAGAAGACTAAATAACGAAGAAGAAGGCAAAAAAGAAGGAGTAGAAGACTAAATAACAAAGAAGAAGGCAAAAAAGAAGAAGTAGAAGACTAAATAACGAAGAAGAAGGCAAAAAATAAGGAGTAGAAGACTAAATAACGAAGAAGAAGGCAAAAAAGAAGGAGTAGAAGACTAAATAACGAAGAAGAAGGCAAAAAAGAAGGAGTAGAAGACTAAATAACGAAGAAGAAGGCAAAAAAGAAGGAGTAGAAGACTAAATAACGAAGAAGAAGGCAAAAAAGAAGGAGTAGAAGACTAAATAACGAAGAAGAGGCAAAAAAGAAGGAGTAGAAGACTAAATAACGAAGATGAAGGCAAAAAAGAAGGAGTAGAAGACTAAATAACGAAGAAGAAGGCAAAAAAGAAGGAGTAGAAGACTAAATAACGAAGAAGAAGGCAAAAAAGAAGGAGTAGAAGACTAAATAACGAAGAAGAAGGCAAAAAAGAAGGAGTAGAAGACTAAATAACGAAGAAGAAGGCAAAAAAGAAGGAGTAGAAGACTAAATAACGAAGAAGAAGGCAAAAAAGAAGGAGTAGAAGACTAAATAACGAAGAAGAAGGCAAAAAAGAAGGAGTAGAAGACTAAATAACGAAGAAGAAGGCAAAAAAGAAGGAGTAGAAGACTAAATAACGAAGAAGAAGGCAAAAAAATGAAGGAGTAGAAGACTAAATAACGAAGAAGAAGGCAAAAAAAAAGGAGTAGAAGACTAAATAACGAAGAAGAAGGCAAAAAAAAGGAGTAGAAGACTAAATAACGAAGAAGAAGGCAAAAAAGAAGGAGTAGAAGACTAAATAACGAAGAAGAAGGCAAAAAAGAAGGAGTAGAAGAATAAATAACGAAGAAGAAGGCAAAAAAGAAGGAGTAGAAGACTAAATAACGAAGAAGAAGGCAAAAAAGAAGGAGTAGAAGACTAAATAACGAAGAAGAAGGCAAAAAAGAAGGAGTAGAAGACTAAATAACGAAGAAGAGGGCAAAAAAGAAGGAGTAGAAGACTAAATAACGAAGAAGAAGGCAAAAAAGAAGGAGTAGAAGACTAAATAACGAAGAAGAAGGCAAAAAAGAAGGAGTAGAAGACTAAATAACGAAGAAGAAGGCAAAAAAGAAGGAGTAGAAGACTAAATAACGAAGAAGAAGGCAAAAAAGAAGGAGTAGAAGACTAAATAACGAAGAAGAAGGCAAAAAAGAAGGAGTAGAAGACTAAATAACGAAGAAGAAGGCAAAAAAGAAGAAGTAGAAGACTAAATAACGAAGAAGAAGGCAAAAAAGAAGGAGTAGAAGACTAAATAACGAAGAAGAAGGCAAAAAAGAAGGAGTAGAAGACTAAATAACGAAGAAGAAGGCAAAAAAGAAGGAGTAGAAGACTAAATAACGAAGAAGAAGGCAAAAAAGAAGGAGTAGAAGACTAAACAACGAAGAAGAAGGCAAAAAAGAAGGAGTAGAAGACTAAATAACGAAGAAGAAGGCAAAAAAGAAGGAGTAGAAGACTAAATAACGAAGAAGAAGGCAAAAAAGAAGGAGTAGAAGACTGAATAACGAAGAAGAAGGCAAAAAATAAGGAGTAGAAGACTAAATAACGAAGAAGAAGGCAAAAAAGAAGGAGTAGAAGACTAAATAACGAAGAAGAAGGCAAAAAAGAAGGAGTAGAAGACTAAATAACGAAGAAGAAGGCAAAAAAGAAGGAGTAGAAGACTAAATAACGAAGAAGAAGGCAAAAAAGAAGGAGTAGAAGACTAAATAACGAAGAAGAAGGCAAAAAAGAAGGAGTAGAAGACTAAATAACGAAGAAGAAGGCAAAAAAGAAGGAGTAGAAGACTAAATAACGAAGAAGAAGGCAAAAAAGACGGAGTAGAAGACTAAATAACGCAGAAGAAGGCAAAAAAGAAGAAGTAGAAGACTAAATAACGAAGAAGAAGGCAAAAAAGAAGGAGTAGAAGACTAAATAACGAAGAAGAAGGCAAATAAGAAGGAGTAGAAGACTAAATAACGAAGAAGAAGGCAAAAAATAAGGAGTAGAAGACTAAATAACGAAGAAGAAGGCAAAAAAGAAGGAGTAGAAGACTAAATAACGAAGAAGAGGGCAAAAAAGAAGAAGTAGAAGACTAAATAACGAAGAAGAAGGCAAAAAAGAAGGAGTAGAACACTAAATAACGAAGAAGAATCCAAAAAAAAAGAAGGAGTAGAAGACTAAATAACGAAGAAGAAGGCAAAAAAGAATGAGTAGAAGACTAAATAACGAAGAAGAAGGCAAAAAAGAAGGAGTAGAAGACTAAATAACGAAGAAAAAGGCAAAAAAGAAGGAGTAGAAGACTAAATAACGAAGAAGAATCCAAAAAAAAAGGAGTAGAAGACTAAATAACGAAGAAGAAGGCAAAAAAGGAGGAGTAGAAGACTAAATAACGAAGAAGAAGGCAAAAAAGAAGGAGTAGAAGACTAAATAACGAAGAAGAAGGCAAAAAAGACTAAATATCGAAGAAGAAGGCAAAAAAGAAGGAGTAGATGACTAAATAACGAAGAAGAAGGCAAAAAAGAAGGAGTAGAAGACTAAATAACGAAGAAGAAGGCAAACAAGAAGGAGTAGAAGACTAAATAACGAAGAAGAATCCAAAAACAAAGAAGGAGTAGAAGACTAAATAACGAAGAAGAATCCAAAAAAAAGAAGGAGTAGAAGACTAAATAACGAAGAAGAAGGCAAAAAAGAAGGAGTAGAAGACTAAATAACGAAGAAGAAGGCAAAAAAGAAGGAGTAGAAGACTAAATAACGAAGAAGAAGGCAAAAAAGAAGGAATAGAAGACTAAATATTGAAGAAGAAGGCAAAAAAGAAGGAGTAGAAGACTAAATAACGAAGAAGAAGGCAAAAAAGAAGGAGTAGAAGACTAAATAACGAAGAAGAAGGCAAAAAAGAAGGAGTAGAAGACTAAATAACGAAGAAGAAGGCAAAAAAGAAGGAGTAGAAGACTAAATAACGAAGAAGAAGGCAAAAAAGAAGGAGTAGAAGACTAAATAACGAAGAAGAAGGCAAAAAAGAAGGAGTAGAAGACTATATAACGAAGAAGAAGGCAAAAAAGAAGGAGTAGAAGACTAAATAACAAAGAAGAAGGCAAAAAAGAAGGAGTAGAAGACTAAATAACGAAGAAGAAGGCAAAAAAGAAGGAGTAGAAAGACTAAATAACGAAGAAGAAGGCAAAAAAGAAGGAGTAGAAGACTAAATAACGAAGAAGAAGGCAAAAAAGAAGGAGTAGAAGACTAAATAACGAAGAAGAAGGCAAAAAAGAAGGAGTAGAAGACTAAATAACGAAGAAGAAGGCAAAAAAGAAGGAGTAGAAGACTAAATAACGAAGAAGAAGGCAAAAAAGAAGGAGTAGAAGACTAAATAACGAAGAAGAAGGCAAAAAAGAAGGAGTAGAAGACTAAATAACGAAGAAGAAGGCAAAAAAGAAGGAGTAGAAGACTAAATAACGAAGAAGAAGGCAAAAAAGAAGGAGTAGAAGACTAAATAACGAAGAAGAAGGCAAAAAAGAAGGAGTAGAAGACTAAATAACGAAGAAGAAGGCAAAAAAGAAGGAGTAGAAGACTAAATAACGAAGAAGAAGGCAAAAAAGAAGGAGTAGAAGACTAAATAACGAAGAAGAAGGCAAAAAAGAAGGAGTAGAAGACTAAATAACGAAGAAGAAGGCAAAAAAGAAGGAGTAGAAGACTAAATAACGAAGAAGAAGGCAAAAAAGAAGGAGTAGAAGACTAAATAACGAAGAAGAAGGCAAAAAAAGAAGGAGTAGAAGACTAAATAACGAAGAAGAAGGCAAAAAAAAGAAGGAGTAGAAGACTAAATAACGAAGAAGAAGGCAAAAAAGAAGGAGTAGAAGACTAAATAACGAAGAAGAAGGCAAAAAAGAAGGAGTAGAAGACTAAATAACGAAGAAGAAGGCAAAAAAGAAGGAGTAGAAGACTAAATAATGAAGAAGAAGGCAAAAAAGAAGGAGTAGAAGACTAAATAACGAAGAAGAAGGCAAAAAAGAAGGAGTAGAAGACTAAATAACGAAGAAGAAGGCAAAAAAGAAGGAGTAGAAGACTAAATAACGAAGAAGAAGGCAAAAAAGAAGGAGTAGAAGACTAAATAACGAAGAAGAAGGCAAAAAAGAAGGAGTAGAAGACTAAATAACGAAGAAGAAGGCAAAAAAGAAGGAGTAGAAGACTAAATAACGAAGAAGAAGGCAAAAAAGAAGGAGTAGAAGACTAAATAACGAAGAAGAAGGCAAAAAAGAAGGAGTAGAAGACTAAATAACGAAGAAGAAGGCAAAAAAGAAGGAGTAGAAGACTAAATAACGAAGAAGAAGGCAAAAAAGAAGGAGTAGAAGACTAAATAACGAAGAAGAAGGCAAAAAAGAAGGAGTAGAAGACTAAATAACGAAGAAGAAGGCAAAAAAGAAGGAGTAGAAGACTAAATAACGAAGAAGAAGGCAAAAAAGAAGGAGTAGAAGACTAAATAACGAAGAAGAAGGCAAAAAAGAAGGAGTAGAAGACTAAATAACGAAGAAGAAGGCAAAAAAGAAGGAGTAGAAGACTAAATAACGAAGAAGAAGGCAAAAAAGAAGGAGTAGAAGACTAAATAACGAAGAAGAAGGCAAAAAAGAAGGAGTAGAAGACTAAATAACGAAGAAGAAGGCAAAAAAGAAGGAGTAGAAGACTAAATAACGAAGAAGAAGGCAAAAAAAAGAAGGAGTAGAAGACTAAATAACGAAGAAGAAGGCAAAAAAGAAGGAGTAGAAGACTAAATAACGAAGAAGAAGGCAAAAAAGAAGGAGTAGAAGACTAAATAACGAAGAAGAAGGCAAAAAAGAAGGAGTAGAAGACTAAATAACGAAGAAGAAGGCAAAAAAAGAAGGAGTAGAAGACTAAATAACGAAGAAGAAGGCAAAAAAGAAGGAGTAGAAGACTAAATAACGAAGAAGAAGGCAAAAAAAAGAAGGAGTAGAAGACTAAATAACGAAGAAGAATCCAAAAAAAAGAAGGAGTAGAAGACTAAATAACGAAGAAGAAGGCAAAAAAGAAGGAGTAGAAGACTAAATAACGAAGAAGAAGGCAAAAAAGAAGGAGTAGAAGACTAAATAACGAAGAAGAAGGCAAAAAGAAGGAGTAGAGGCTAAATAACGAAGAAGAAGGCAAAAAAGAAGGAGTAGAAGACTAAATAACGAAGAAGAAGGCAAAAAAGAAGGAGTAGAAGACTAAATAACGAAGAAGAAGGCAAAAAAAGAAGGAGTAGAAGACTAAATAACGAAGAAGAAGGCAAAAAAGAAGGAGTAGAAGACTAAATAACGAAGAAGAAGGCAAAAAAGAAGGAGTAGAAGACTAAATAACGAAGAAGAAGGCAAAAAAGAAGGAGTAGAAGACTAAATAACGAAGAAGAAGGCAAAAAAGAAGGAGTAGAAGACTAAATAACGAAGAAGAAGGCAAAAAAGAAGGAGTAGAAGACTAAATAACGAAGAAGAAGGCAAAAAAGAAGGAGTAGAAGACTAAATAACGAAGAAGAAGGCAAAAAAGAAGGAGTAGAAGACTAAATAACGAAGAAGAAGGCAAAAAAGAAGGAGTAGAAGACTAAATAACGAAGAAGAAGGCAAAAAAGAAGGAGTAGAAGACTAAATAACGAAGAAGAAGGCAAAAAAGAAGGAGTAGAAGACTAAATAACGAAGAAGAAGGCAAAAAAAGAAGGAGTAGAAGACTAAATAACGAAGAAGAAGGCAAAAAAAGAAGGAGTAGAAGACTAAATAACGAAGAAGAAGGCAAAAAAGAAGGAGTAGAAGACTAAATAACGAAGAAGAAGGCAAAAAAGAAGGAGTAGAAGACTAAATAACGAAGAAGAAGGCAAAAAAGAAGGAGTAGAAGACTAAATAACGAAGAAGAAGGCAAAAAAGAAGGAGTAGAAGACTAAATAACGAAGAAGAAGGCAAAAAAGAAGGAGTAGAAGACTAAATAACGAAGAAGAAGGCAAAAAAGAAGGAGTAGAAGACTAAATAACGAAGAAGAAGGCAAAAAAGAAGGAGTAGAAGACTAAATAACGAAGAAGAAGGCAAAAAAGAAGGAGTAGAAGACTAAATAACGAAGAAGAAGGCAAAAAAGAAGGAGTAGAAGACTAAATAACGAAGAAGAAGGCAAAAAAGAAGGAGTAGAAGACTAAATAACGAAGAAGAAGGCAAAAAAGAAGGAGTAGAAGACTAAATAACGAAGAAGAAGGCAAAAAAGAAGGAGTAGAAGACTAAATAACGAAGAAGAAGGCAAAAAAGAAGGAGTAGAAGACTAAATAACGAAGAAGAAGGCAAAAAAGAAGGAGTAGAAGACTAAATAACGAAGAAGAAGGCAAAAAAGAAGGAGTAGAAGACTAAATAACGAAGAAGAAGGCAAAAAAGAAGGAGTAGAAGACTAAATAACGAAGAAGAAGGCAAAAAAGAAGGAGTAGAAGACTAAATAACGAAGAAGAAGGCAAAAAAGAAGGAGTAGAAGACTAAATAACGAAGAAGAATCCAAAAAAAAAGAAGGAGTAGAAGACTAAATAACGAAGAAGAAGGCAAAAAAAGAAGGAGTAGAAGACTAAATAACGAAGAAGAAGGCAAAAAAAGAAGGAGTAGAAGACTAAATAACGAAGAAGAAGGCAAAAAAGAAGGAGTAGAAGACTAAATAACGAAGAAGAAGGCAAAAAAGAAGGAGTAGAAGACTAAATAACGAAGAAGAAGGCAAAAAAGAAGGAGTAGAAGACTAAATAACGAAGAAGAAGGCAAAAAAGAAGGAGTAGAAGACTAAATAACGAAGAAGAAGGCAAAAAAGAAGGAGTAGAAGACTAAATAACGAAGAAGAAGGCAAAAAAGAAGGAGTAGAAGACTAAATAACGAAGAAGAAGGCAAAAAAGAAGGAGTAGAAGACTAAATAACGAAGAAGAAGGCAAAAAAGAAGGAGTAGAAGACTAAATAACGAAGAAGAAGGCAAAAAAGAAGGAGTAGAAGACTAAATAACGAAGAAGAAGGCAAAAAAGAAGGAGTAGAAGACTAAATAACGAAGAAGAATCCAAAAAAAAAGAAGGAGTAGAAGACTAAATAACGAAGAAGAATCCAAAAAAAAAGAAGGAGTAGAAGACTAAATAACGAAGAAGAAGGCAAAAAAGAAGGAGTAGAAGACTAAATAACGAAGAAGAAGGCAAAAAAGACTAAATAACGAAGAAGAAGGCAAAAAAGAAGGAGTAGAAGACTAAATAACGAAGAAGAAGGCAAAAAAGAAGGAGTAGAAGACTAAATAACGAAGAAGAAGGCAAAAAAGAAGGAGTAGAAGACTAAATAACGAAGAAGAAGGCAAAAAAGAAGGAGTAGAAGACTAAATAACGAAGAAGAAGGCAAAAAAGAAGGAGTAGAAGACTAAATAACGAAGAAGAAGGTAAAAAAAGAAGGAGTAGAAGACTAAATAACGAAGAAGGAGGCAAAAAAGAAGGAGTAGAAGACTAAATAACGAAGAAGAAGGCAAAAAAGAAGAAGTAGAAGACTAAATAACGAAGAAGAAAGCAAAAAAGAAGGAGTAGAAGACTAAATAACGAAGAAGAAGGCAAAAAAGAAGGAGTAGAAGACTAAATAACGAAGAAGAAGGCAAAAAAGAAGGAGTAGATGACTAAATAACGAAGAAGAAGGCAAAAAAGAAGGAGTAGAAGACTAAATAACGAAGAAGAAGGCAAACAAGAAGGAGTAGAAGACTAAATAACGAAGAAGAATCCAAAAACAAAGAAGGAGTAGAAGACTAAATAACGAAGAAGAATCCAAAAAAAAAGAAGGAGTAGAAGACTAAATAACGAAGAAGAAGGCAAAAAAGAAGGAGTAGAAGACTAAATAACGAAGAAGAAGGCAAAAAAGAAGGAGTAGAAGACTAAATAACGAAGAAGAAGGCAAAAAAGAAGGAATAGAAGACTAAATATTGAAGAAGAAGGCAAAAAAGAAGGAGTAGAAGACTAAATAACGAAGAAGAAGGCAAAAAAGAAGGAGTAGAAGACTAAATAACGAAGAAGAAGGCAAAAAAGAAGGAGTAGAAGACTAAATAACGAAGAAGAAGGCAAAAAAGAAGGAGTAGAAGACTAAATAACGAAGAAGAAGGCAAAAAAGAAGGAGTAGAAGACTAAATAACGAAGAAGAAGGCAAAAAAGAAGGAGTAGAAGACTAAATAACGAAGAAGAAGGCAAAAAAGAAGGAGTAGAAGACTAAATAACAAAGAAGAAGGCAAAAAAAGAAGGAGTAGAAGACTAAATAACGAAGAAGAAGGCAAAAAAGAAGGAGTAGAAAGACTAAATAACGAAGAAGACGGCAAAAAAGAAGGAGTAGAAGACTAAATAACGAAGAAGAAGGCAAAAAAGAAGGAGTAGAAGACTAAATAACGAAGAAGAAGGCAAAAAAGAAGGAGTAGAAGACAAAATTACGAAGAAGAAGGCAAAAAAGAAGGAGTAGAAGACTAAATAACGAAGAAGAAGGCAAAAAAGAAGGAGTAGAAGACTAAATAACGAAGAAGAAGGCAAAAAAGAAGAAGTAGGAGACTAAATAACGATGTAAGGATGTGTCTTAGGCCGGGGTAAACCTCAGCGGCCCAGGATTCCTCTCCAGAAATATTTATATTTTAGAGACGGCCAGGACATGGACGCCGAATTTTAATGAATTTTCTAGGGGCAAAATGGCAGCGAAAAGGGGCTCGTTTTCAAAAGGGGAACTCTGGCTTCGGGAAAATGGGAATCTAGAATGGTCACCCTGGCGATGGCCAGGTGCTCCTCCGTTTCCGGCGCCTGCCCGGTTGCCCAGCAGCGGCGACTCTTCCGATCGGCAAAATCTCCGCCGCCCGGGATGACCCAGCGGCGATGGCGGGCAAAATGCAGATCGGAAGGGGAAAGGAGAGGGGAGAGGGGAAAACTTGGAAACACGTGCCGGCGGCGAGGAGCTCGTAGCTCGGGTAAACCCAGCAGCCCCGATGCCCCACGCCAGATCTGTGCCCGGGAGAACCCAGCAGCGACAAATCCCGCTCCCGTCCCGCTTCTCCGGCCCGGAGCTTGCCCAGCGACCACGCGGAGTTGGTGCGGGAGAACCCAGCCACCAGCTCGGCGAGTGAGTGAGCGGGAGGGGAACACTTTGGCACGCGTCAAAATAAGGGTTGGTTGTTGCTACGCGGAGTTTTATGCGGGTGCGAGAGAGAAAGACGATGGAATTTCTGAATTCATTTTCTGTGCTTTATTACATTAATTAATTATTGTCTACATTTTTCTAAACTACGCCTGTCGTCCCTAACCTGGCCCTACGCCACACTCCAATGACCTGCCCTTACATGGCACTCGGCCGGCTCACCTGATGTTAGCAGCCAGGATGTAAGTCAACACACGCGGGTCCTTTTGGACTTAGCCGTCGGTTTGGATAATTTCGAGTCGCGGAGACTAATTTCAATTGTTCACGTTCGCAGTTGTCGGAGAAGTGCTCGCGGTCGCAGCTTGCAAAGCCCTTGTCGCCTCGTCTCTGCCAAAAATGTCCGGGCAGCGCAGCTTTCGGCCGTCGGCTTTGTTTTTGTTATTGTTTATGTTTTGATCGGCATGTAAATAAGCACGACCAAAACATAAACACGCACGATCGTTGGAGGGGAAATGTCGCTGCCTCTGCCGCTGTTCGCGTCGGCAGCGGAGAGGGGAAATGGCTTCAGCGCGGTCGCTACAGTCCGTGTTGACAAAATGTATACGCCTGTGCGTTGCGGCCTAAATCTAATTTGGCCCTTCCTGGGCAAATTAACTTTGGGCTTCATGCCCGCTTAAATGTACAGTTCTATGTGTGGGTGTGTGATATGGCTTATCCTACCTTATTTCCCTATACTAATTACTAACTTAACTATAACCTTAACTAATATGTACAGAATTTACAAACATAGGGTGTTGTGACATCGTCACACTCCACCCTATCTTCGGGAGGGGTGGAGAGTGATGATCACCTTCCCGCTTCGGTTGATTTGGACGCGGAAGCGTTGGTTCGCCTCCTCCTCCAGAATCCGAATCGTCCGTCTTCGTGGCGTCGCCAGGCGCCCGTGAATCCGGCGGAGCAAAGCTGCCGGCAGCGTGCCGTTCGGCGTGGTCCATTCTACTGGGGCCGGTACCCAGCGGGGAGGGTTGATGGCTCCCTCGTCGGCGTCCGATGATGACTCGTCGGACGAGCTGGGTGGGCTGTCTGCCCATGGTGCGCTCCTGCGCCGTGCTCGGCGGCGTGGAGTCGGTGATGGCGGTGGGCCATTCGTCGGCGGTTGGGCACCCGGTGGGTTGCCGAGCTCCTCGCTGAGGTCCTCCGCTCTTCGGCGCCCCTCTTCTGCGGCCAGCTCCGCAATGGTGGACAGGCGGGGTCGAGGATCACGACTGGCGGCCACCGCGGCGCATCGGGCGGTAGCGTGAGGACCGGGGTATGGTCTCAAGCCAAATATCTCCTCGTAGGAGGGCGGAGGGGGTCGGCTGCGACTGGCAGTGGCTGGGGCCCAGCTTTGTAGCGGCGGGGGGCTGGGTGGAGTCCAGCGTGGGGGCGGCGATCGCGGGGCGTAGGACCAGCCACTGTCCTGACTAGTCTCGTCCTCGTCGGCCGAGACTGTCGATGTTGATGCGTCATCGGCGGGTCCGGTGGAAGGTGGTCGCGAGGCGTCCGACTGGCGGCCATCCCGGCTGGCCTCGTCCTCGTCGGCCGAGATTGTAGACGCCGTGTTGGTGCCGCTTCCCCAGTCAAACACGTCCACTGGTATCTCCCCGAAGCATTCCATCAGGGCGGCTTCTACCTCGCCCATGTACGGCGGGGCCCGGTTGTCGCTCGGATGCGGCGGTGTGGTGCGCCTCCTCCGTATGTCACGGCTGTCCTCCGCGGTGGGGTCGTACAGGACGGTCGCGTCGCTGTCGTCGCCGTCATCGCCGGTTGGGTTATAGTGACGAGGTGTTTGGTTGTCACGGCCCTCGTCGTCGGAGACCAGGTCGTACGCCGCGCCCAGAGGTCCGAGAGCAGCGACCGCCTGCGGCTCTTCTCTGGGGTTTTCCCCGTGGGATGGGCCACCTTGGTTGAGGCCCAGAACCGCCTCGTCCAGGGTGTCGAAGGCGTCAACCAATTCTCCCAGGGTGTCCTCCACCAGGTGGTCAAAATTGAACCAGTCGTCTGGCGGGGAGACGGCTTGGTTCTGGGCGTCCTCGGCGTCGGCGGAGGGTGCCCGATCTCCGGGTGGAGCATCGCGTGGTCGGGGCGGAGTCAGATCGACCCGAAGGGGTCCGAAGCGATCGTCTGGTGACACCTCCTCCTCGTTATGGTCGTCGGGTAAGGCAACTTCCGGAGAGGGTGCCTGCGGCCCTATGTGGCCGGCGCGCAGGGGTGCCTGGAGCGGCATGCCCCTTAAGGTTGCTGGGTGGGGTCCAGCGTCGTCGCCCTGGTGGGCCGCCTCCTCGTCATCGTCGCGGAGAACGACTTCCGGAGGGGCCCGTTGAGGCCCAATGAGGCCGGCGAGCAGGGGTACCAGTGGTGGCATCCCTTCTGTAGAGGGCCGACGGGGCCTGGCGTGGTTGCCGGAGTTCGCCTCCTCGATGTTGTCGGCGTTAATGGTGACGTCGACGGATAGAGCCCGTGATCGGAAGGGGCCGGCGATGCTGCCGCCTGGACGTGGCTGACTTGGGCCGGCGCCGTGGAATGCCTGTAGAAGCTCGTCCACCGCACAGTACATCCACGAGTTGTCCTGTGTCGGGGCGGGAGCCGGCGGATGGCCTTGTCCGTTCATACTGTTGGCCTCGGTGGTGGCGAAGACGTGGCAGTGGTTTGGCGTAGATGTCAGGCGTGCTTTGCCTGCGGGAGCGTGGCTCGTTATGCCTCTCGGTAGGCGGGCTGAAGGCTGCTGCTGTAAGGACAGAGGAGATGGGTATTAGTGTGTTGCCCTGGGCCCTACCTAATGGAGTGGGCTAGGGTTGGCTACGACTACGGCTTTTGGAAAGAGACGCATGTTCACCCCACTAGGGAGTTCGGGACGTTGGGCAGGCGCGCCTGTCAACAAGTGGCCCCTGTGAAACATGGTCATCTCCCCCTACATGGGTGCTCGTCGCTAGTGTTGGCGGCGCGGGATGGGTCCTCTGCGCCGCGCGGTCTTGGCTGCTGACTGTGCGTCCAGGATGGTGTCGTCGGCATCCTCGATTGTGGTATCTCCGGCGTCGGTGTCTTCCCGGTGGGTTCCGGCTTCGGTGTCTTCCTCATCCTCGTGGTGGTACGGCTTCAGCTGGTTCAGGCTGGCGGTCCGCCGGCGTCGGCTTCCTGGCATGTGCAGTTGCACGATGTTCGGCGATGGGAACTTCGCTACCCTGAAGGGTCCTTCGTATTTCGCAGCTAGCTTTGCGGCAAAGCCCTCGGCTGCGTTGGATAAGGCGTGTCGGCGTACCAGTACCATGGATCCAACTGGTGGTCTCCATGTCCTCCGGCGCAGGTTGTAGTGACGGCTCTGCTCGGCGGCGGCGCGGTCAGCGTTATTTCGGACGACGTCGAAGATGTTTCGGAGTTGCTCGCTTCGCTCTGTCGGGGTAACCTCTGGGGTGCCTCGTCCGGGGGTAACTTCGTCGTACAACGTCTTCGGAAGTCGCGGTTCTCGGCCTTGTACCAAGAATGCGGGGCTGAATCCGGTAGTGTCCGAGACACTACTATTTATGGCCAAAGATATTTCCGGTAGGAGTTGATCCCACTCGTTCTGCTGGCCTCCATCCAAGTATTGGGCGATCATCGTCTTGATCGTTCGATTTGCCCTTTCCGTTGGATTCTGTCTCGGAGTGTAGGGCGCCGTGTGCTGCAGCTCCATCCCTAGCGACTGGCAGAACTTCTGGAATGAGCGGCCGGTGAACTGCGTACCGTTGTCGCAGACAAATGTTCGGGGAACACCGAATCGGCTCAATATCCGCTCTCTGAAGGCTCGTTCCAGATGTGTGGCGGTAGCTTTGCGGAGTGGCACTAGCTCCACCCACTTGCTGAAGGCGTCCAGGAATACTAGCAGCATCGTGTTGCCCTGTTTCGACCGCGGCAGTGGGCCGACGAAATCTGCGCATAGGATGTGGAACGGCTCCTCGACCTGTCGAGTAAACATTTGACCTGCGGGCTTTTCTTGGCTCACCTTGTATCGCTGGCAAGTGGGACAGCGGCGAACGTACCGAGCCACCTCGCGGAACAATCCAGGCCAGTAATAGCGCTGGGCCACGCGAGTGCTGGTTTTCCGGACCCCTAGATGACCGGCAGTGGGGTGACCGTGGCACTCTTCGAGTACTCGCTGGCGATAGTCTGACCCTACGCACAGCTTCCAGGGCGTGTACTCCTCCTCCTCCGGCCGGAGTCCAAGGCGGCGATATAGCTGGCCATTCTCCTCTCGATAATCCGGAAACTTTGCTGGTTCGGTCCGAATCCTCTGGAGCATCCTCGTGATCCACTTACAGTTGACTCCTTGTACCTCCGCTTGCTGCACTATGGGCAGCGGTTGGCGAGAAAGGGCATCGGCCACTAAGTTCTGGGCCCCCTTCCGGTAATGAACGTTGTATTGATACTGCTGTAACTCCAGTGCCCAACGGGCAATCCTGCCTGTTGGATTGTCGATGGAGTTCAACCACTTCAAGGAGTGGTGGTCTGTGAGGACTTCGAAGCGGTATCCCTCGATGTAGCACCGCATCTTCCGAATCGCCCAGACGATGGCGAGACACTCCTTCTCCGTCACGGAGTAGTTCCTCTCAGCAGTGTTGAGCCGCCGGCTGGCGTATGCTATCACCCTCTCGTTTCCATCGATGGTCTGTGTGAGTACGGCTCCGATTCCGTAGTCACTGGCGTCAGTTTGTAGCACAAACTTCTCTGCAAAATCTGGGCAAGCCAGAATAGGGGCTTCGGTCAGCAGCGTCTTCAGCTCCTGGAAGGCCTGGTCTTGTCTTTGGGTCCATTCCCACTTGTGGCCCTTCTTCAGCAGCGATGTCATGGGTGCCACAACATCGGCGAAGTTCGGCACGAAGCGGCGATACCAGGAAGCGATTCCCAGGCATCTGCGTAGCTCCTTCAGGTTCGTCGGCGGTGCGAGTCCTCGGATCGCAGCGACCTTGTCCGGATCTGTGTGGATTCCGGCTTCGCTGATCACGTGACCCAAGTATACGATGCGGCGCTGGAAGAAATGACACTTCCCTCTGTTGAGGCGCAGGTTCGCGCAGCGGAGGCGTCTGAAGACTTCTCCTAGATTGGCGACATGCTCCTCCAGTGTGGAACCGATGACAATGATGTCATCCAGATATGCAAACGCATGGGGTTCCATATCCGGACCGATGACCGTGTCTAAGGCGCGTTGAAACGTGGCGGGAGCGGAGTGAAGTCCGAAAGGCATTACTCTCCAATGGAACAACCCTCTTCCGGGGACGGTAAACGCCGTGCACTCCCGGCTGTCCGGGGCCACTGGGATTTGCCAATACCCATTTTTGAGATCCAACGTCGAGATGAATTTCGCGTTCCGTAGTCGCTCCAAGATTTGATGGATCCTCGGAAGCGGATACGCGTCCGGCACGGAGTTCTCATTGAGCTGGCGGTAGTCCACGCACATGCGGACTTCGCCATTCTTCTTGGCCGCGATTACGATGGGCGCGCTGTGTGGGCTTTTCGATGGTTCAATGCGTCCGTCTCGGAGGAGTTCATTGATCTGCTTATCAATGACGGCCCTCATGGCCGGATTCCGTGGAAAGTACCGCTGTTTAAGGGGTCGGTCGGTGCGCATGAAGATGCGATGCTCTGCGATGTGTGATACCCCTGAGAGGGTATCAAATTTGGCCAGTTCCTGGTCCAGGAACTCCTTCACCCAAGGCTCGGGGTAATCCTGCGTCTCGGGCTCCTCAGTCTGGAAAGAGACCTGATCCTCTGTGGGATGACTCACCGAATTGACGGTTCCGCATAGGGGCGGGCTCGGCTCCGGCGTTTCCTCGACGTAATCCTGGAAGCGGACACGTTTGGTGGAGGTACGGAAGGGATTCCGTTGCGCGGCTGTGGCATCTGCCACGGGCAAAGCCTGTCTCCAACAGGGCGGCTGGTTCTCCGTCGCTGGTGATGTTGTGCCTCGAAACTGTGCTCGAGGCGAGGTGCTAGGCTGGTCTTCGAGTTCGGAGCATGGCTCCCTTGGCTGCCCTCGCTGGGTAGAGCGTGGCTCTCCTTGGGCTGTCGTCGGTGGCTTCTCGGCGTGGGTGGAGTGTGACTCCGGTGCCGTGCTTCGCTGATCAGAGTGTGACTCTGCATGATGTGCCATTGGTGGCTCTTCGGATGTGGAGCGTGGCTCCGTCGATGTGCTTCGCTGTTCAGAGCGTGGCTCTGAGTGATGTGCCGTGGATGGCTCTTCGTGGTTGGAGTGTGACTCCCTTCGCTGGTCAGAGCGTGGCTCTGCGGGCTGGTCCCGTGGGTTGGAGCGTGGCTCCCTTCGCTGTTCAGAGCGTGGCTCTGTTGCTGTTCTTCGCTGGTCAGAGCGTGGCTCTGTTGTTGGTCTTCGCTGGTCGTCCGGTCGCAGTCGGAGGGTCTGCCCGCCGCAGAGCAGGGTTGCTCCGATCCCGCAGAGGAAATCCATTCCTAGGAGTATGTCGTCCAGTGCGTCCGACATCACGAGGAGAATGGTGGGCGTCCGTTCACTCCCAAGGTAGATATTTGCCGCCAGAGCTCTGGTCAGCTCGCGGCATGTTCCGTCTGCGAGTTTTACCTGGGTACGGATGTCCCGTGTGTTCCTTCCGTTGTCCAGCATTTGAGCCAGCCCTTCGCTAATAAAGCTGTGGGTGGCTCCGGTGTCCAGGGTAGCTGTGAACCGCTGCCCCTCCATGTGGATGGTAGCGCGGATGCGACCCTGGTACTGATGGAGAGTGTCTCCTATTGGCTTCGGATACGGAGGGTTCCTCGGGTGATTCCCGGTCACACGAGGCCCTTGCCCGTTTCCCGACGGTGGCTGTCGGCAACAGTCAACCGTCCTGCGTCCTCGTTGGCCGCAATCCCAACAGAATAGGATCCGTGGGTTCCTGCATTCGGCTTCGAAGTGCCCGGATTGGCCACAGTTCCGGCAGGCGTCGCGAACGTTGACGGCTTCTGGTCGGGGTGTCACCGCGCTCTGGCTGGTGCAAGCGTTCCGGCTAAGGGAACCGTTGAGGGCGTTGCCTGAAGAGGGCGCCTGTTGAGCTCGTCGAGTGGGCATCCTGTCTCCGTCGGCTGCGTAGCTGGCTCCTGTGGCCTGGCGTTGAGTCGGGATCCGGTTCTCAAGCGCTCTTCCGCCTCGGCTGCGTGTCTCCTCGTAGTTGGTCACGAGATGCGTTAGCTCGGTCAGCGTGCGGAAATCCTGCCTCCGGGTATAGAGTTGATACTCCGGCAGCATATTTTCGTAAATCCTCTCCAGCTCCTTGTCCGAGGAGAATCCGGCCCGGCGCATCTGTAAACGGATGTCGATAAGGTACTCTTTAAATGGTTCGTTGGGCTTCTGGAAGTGCATCCTTATCTCATCCTCCAACCGCTGATAGTATCGCGGTGGCAAGAAGAAGTCAAGGAACTCCCGGCGGACCTCGATCCAGCTGGCTTGTTGGAGTCCGCTCGTGCGGAACCAACTTTCGGCTCGGCCGGCCAGCAGCACCACCAGGGCTTGGGCCAGATATCTCCGGTCGATCCGGCAGGTATCGGCACGCTCCTCGATGTGCTCTATGAATCCAAGAGGATCCGTCGTTCCATCGAACGAAAGGCCCCACTTGGTCATCCTGTCGATCAGAATTGCTCCCAAGCCGGCTTCACTCGGGGAATGCGCAGATCGCGCAGGCTCCTCCGCCTTCGGGCGTCGCCCTGTAGCGGGTGACGTGCTACGCGGCAGAAAAAGTGAGGGTGGCACCAGCGATGCCGACGTGGTCGGTTCCGGAGAGATGAGAGACGGATCCAGCGGTATGGGTGACTTGACGTCGCCGGTGGGCGCGTTCCCAAACCGGCGCTCCAGCTCGTCGAGCCGATCCTAGATTTCCTTGGAATTGCTGGGTTGCCGCGCAAATGCTATGAGCCGCGCGCGTTGCTCGTCCACCGTGCCGCTTCGGTCGAGTTCGAACTCGCCTAGGATGGTTTCTAATTCCATCTTTTTGCGATAACTTATCCAAGTGACGCCCATGGTTCACAGGATACGCGGAGAAAAAGGATCAGAAATAACAACGGGTCTCGAGAGAGTGAAAACGGCAGGATACCGGTGGCAACGACTGGATTCTATATCGCCGGACACGAGTTTGCTTGGAATGGATCTCGCAGGATCCGCACTGTGTGCACGTATACCCTTGATTCGGATCTCGCAGGATCACAGAGAATTTTTACTTTATTATATCTTATTGGTGTTTTATTATATTTATTTCAATCTTATTGTTTATTCTTTAATATTTATTTATCCTTATTTATTCGTATTTTATTATTTTGATTTATCGATAGTTTATTTATTCGATTTCGATTTAATTTTAGTCGGTATTTTTATTCGTTTATTCGTTTCCAGTATTTTTTTCGGCGGTCGATTATTATTTATTCTTTTAGTATTTATGTCTGCGATTATTATTTATCCGTTTATTTTATTTTATTCAAATAAAATTATTCCTGGATTTATTTTATTATTGGTTTATTATCCTGTCTGGATTTATTTAATTATTGTTATATTTGAGCTTATTTAATTTTTATACCCTTGCAGGGTATTATAATTTCAGTCAGAAGTTTGCAACGCAGTCAAGGAGACGTTTCCGACCCTATAAAGTATATATATTCTTGATCAGCATCAACAGCCGAGTCGATCTAGCCATGTCCGTCTGTCTGTCTGTCCGTCTGTCCGTCTGTCCGTCTGTCCGTCTGTCCATCTGTCCGTCTGTCTGTTTCTACGCAAACTAGTCCCTCAGTTTTAAAGCTATCTGAATGAAACTTTGCATATAGTCTTCTATATGCTCTCACTGCTATATATGTCGGAACGGGCCGGATCGGACGACTATATCATATAGCTGCCATACAAATGTTCGATATATTTTTAGAAAAAAAATTATAACTTTGCTGTTTTTCAACATTTTTACACTATTTTTTAGATATGGCCATTTACGATTATTTCAGAATTTTGGTAAAAATTTTATGAAAATCGGACGACTATATGATATAGCTGCCATAGGAACGATCGATAGCTTCGTTGTTTTTCAACCAATTTTTATCTACTCTGAGATATAAGCCTTTTTTATTATTCTAGAATTTTGGTATAAATTTCATAAAAATCGGACAACTATATCATATAGCTGCCATAGAAGCGATCGGTAAATGTATAAAATATGTAAAGCTGGGAATGTAAAACTGTAACTGTCAAACTGTAAACATAATAAGTATAGGTAAAATGTAATGAATCTCTGTTTTGTGAGTGTTTTCAGCATTTAAATCTATAATATAAACATCGAAACCAATCTGCAAGGGTATACAAACTTCGGCGTGCCGAAGTTAGCTTCCTTTCTTGTTATTATTTCGATTTATTGTTTGGATTATTTATTTATTTGACTCCTTATTATTATTTTATGATTTCAATTTTATTCTCGGCGTCAGGATCTCTCAGGATCCTTTGAGGGTTCGCGGATGTCCTTAACGTGGTTGAAGGATATTGAAAATATTCCCGAAGGATACGACGATGAGTTTTAATGAGTAAGGTCTGCGACGATGGGTAATGACTGCGAGCGATGTTTATTCCAAGAGTTGATCTTGCGAAGTGTGTCCCCCCTAGCGAGGGTCCCCTGTATATATTGATGCTTAAACTAGCCGACGCTGCTGCCGCGGGCAGAGCAGAACTGGAGATGTGTGTGGGCCACGTGTGTGTGTGCTTGCTCAAAGCGTCCCTCTGCCGGCGTTTGACGCTGGCAGTGACGTTGCCTACGAATTCTGGCGTGACTGTACCGCTTGTTTTTGGCGACGATGCGTATGCGCCAATGGAAATTTACCACGCGTTTTTGTCTATTCCCTTTTCTCCTGTGCTTTTGCAGATTTTTGCCGGCGACCGTACGTCGCGACACGTGGGACGAAAATTTCTTACACTCGCAAAAACGAATGTGCGCTGATCGAAAAATATGTTTATATAATATATTTCCTGATTAAATTTTCTATCCCCGTCCTTTACATTTCCCTGCTTTTGCCTTCGCGAAATATTTATATTATATTTTTTTTTTTCTACTAGAAAATTCTGGTTTTCGGCCAGTGGGGCTTTAATCCACTGAAAAAAATTTATCCTAGCTGTCCTGACCGGTCCCTGTTCGGGCGCCATCTGTAAGGATGTGTCTTAGGCCGGGGTAAACCTCAGCGGCCCAGGATTCCTCTCCAGAAATATTTATATTTTAGAGACGGCCAGGACATGGACGCCGAATTTTAATGAATTTTCTAGGGGCAAAATGGCAGCGAAAAGGGGCTCGTTTTCAAAAGGGGAACTCTGGCTTCGGGAAAATGGGAATCTAGAATGGTCACCCTGGCGATGGCCAGGTGCTCCTCCGTTTCCTGCGCCTGCCCGGTTGCCCAGCAGCGGCGACTCTTCCGATCGGCAAAATCTCCGCCGCCCGGGATGACCCAGCGGCGATGGCGGGCAAAATGCAGATCGGAAGGGGAAAGGAGAGGGGAGAGGGGAAAACTTGGAAACACGCGATCACCCTGGCGATGGCCAGGTGCTCCTCCGTTTCCGGCGCCTGCCCGGTTGCCCAGCAGCGGCGACTCTTCCGATCGGCAAAATCTCCGCCGCCCGGGATGACCCAGCGGCGATGGCGGGCAAAATGCAGATCGGAAGGGGAAAGGAGAGGGGAGAGGGGAAAACTTGGAAACACGTGCCGGCGGCGAGGAGCTCGTAGCTCGGGTAAACCCAGCAGCCCCGATGCCCCACGCCAGATCTGTGCCCGGGAGAACCCAGCAGCGACAAATCCCGCTCCCGTCCCGCTTCTCCGGCCCGGAGCTTGCCCAGCGGCCACGCGGAGTTGGTGCGGGAGAACCCAGCCACCAGCTCGGCGAGTGAGTGAGCGGGAGGGGAACACTTTGGCACGCGTCAAAATAAGGGTTGGTTGTTGCTACGCGGAGTTTTATGCGGGTGCGAGAGAGAAAGACGATGGAATTTCTGAATTCATTTTCTATGCTTTATTACATTAACTAATTATTGTCTACATTTTTCTAAACTACGCCTGTCGTCCCTAACCTGGCCCTACGCCACACTCCAATGACTTGCCCTTACATGGCACTCGGCCGGCTCACCTGATGTTAGCAGCCAGGATGTAAGTCAACACACGCGGGTCCTTTTGGACTTAGCCGTCGGTTTGGATAATTTCGAGTCGCGGAGACTAATTTCAATTGTTCACGTTCGCAGTTGTCGGAGAAGTGCTCGCGGTCGCAGCTTGCAAAGCCCTTGTCGCCTCGTCTCTGCCAAAAATGTCCGGGCAGCGCAGCTTTCGGCCGTCGGCTTTGTTTTTGTTATTGTTTATGTTTTGATCGGCATGTAAATAAGCACGACCAAAACATAAACACGCACGATCGTTGGAGGGGAAATGTCGCTGCCCCTGCCGCTGTTCGCGTCGGCAGCGGAGAGGGGAAATGGTTTCAGCGCGGTCGCTACAGTCCGTGTTGACAAAATGTATACGCCTGTGCGTTGCGGCCTAAATCTAATTTGGCCCTTCCTGGGCAAATTAACTTTGGGCTTCATGCCCGCTTAAATGTACAGTTCTGTGTGTGGGTGTGTGATATGGCTTATCCTACCTTATTTCCCTATACTAATTACTAACTTAACTATAACCTTAACTAATATGTACAGTATTTACAAACATAGGGTGTTGTGACATCGTCACAACGAAGAAGAAGGCAAAAAAGAAGGAGTAGAAGACTAAATAACGAAGAAGAAGGCAAAAAAGAAGGAGTAGAAGACTAAATAACGAAGAAGAAGGCAAAAAAGAAGGAGTAGGAGACTAAATAACGAAGAAGAAGGCAAAAAAGAAGGAGTAGAAGACTAAATAACGAAGAAGAAGGCAAAAAAGAAGGAGTAGAAGACTAAATAACGAAGAAGAAGGCAAAAAAGAAGGAGTAGAAGACTAAATAACGAAGAAGAAGGCAAAAAAGAAGGAGTAGAAGACTAAATAACGAAGAAGAAGGCAAAAAAGAAGGAGTAGAAGACTAAATAACGAAGAAGAAGGCAAAAAAAGAAGGAGTAGAAGACTAAATAACGAAGAAGAAGGCAAAAAAGAAGGAGTAGAAGACTAAATAACGAAGAAGAAGGCAAAAAAGAAGGAGTAGAAGACTAAATAACGAAGAAGAAGGCAAAAAAGAAGGAGTAGAAGACTAAATAACGAAGAAGAAGGCAAAAAAGAATGAGTAGAAGACTAAATAACGAAGAAGAAGGCAAAAAGGAAGGAGTAGAAGACTAAATAACGAAGAAGAAGGCAAAAAAGAAGGAGTAGAAGACTAAATAACGAAGAAGAATCCAAAAAAAAGAAGGAGTAGAAGACTAAATAACGAAGAAGAAGGCAAAAAAGAAGGAGTAGAAGACTAAATAACGAAGAAGAATCCAAAAAAAAAGAAGGAGTAGAAGACTAAATAACGAAGAAGAATCCAAAAAAAAGAAGGAGTAGAAGACTAAATAACGAAGAAGAAGGCAAAAAAGAAGGAGTAGAAGACTAAATAACGAAGAAGAAGGCAAAAAAGAAGGAGTAGAAGACTAAATAACGAAGAAGAAGGCAAAAAAGACTAAATAACGAAGAAGGAGGCAAAAAAGAAGGAGTAGAAGACTAAATAACGAAGAAGAAGGCAAAAAAGAAGGAGTAGAAGACTAAATAACGAAGAAGAAGGCAAAAAAGAAGGAGTAGAAGACTAAATAACGAAGAAGAAGGCAAAAAAGAAGGAGTAGAAGACTAAATAACGAAGAAGAAGGCAAAAAAGAAGGAGTAGAAGACTAAATAACGAAGAAGAAGGCAAAAAAGAAGGAGTAGAAGACTAAATAACAAAGAAGAAGGCAAAAAAGAAGGAGTAGAAGACTAAATAACGAAGAAGAAGGCAAAAAAGAAGGAGTAGAAAGACTAAATAACGAAGAAGAAGGCAAACAAGAAAGGAAGCTAACTTCGGCACGCCGAAGTTTGTATACCCTTGCAGATTGGTTTTGATGTTTATATTATAGATTTAAATGCTGAAAACACACACAAAACAGAGTTTCATTACATTTTACCTATACTTATTATGTTTACATTTTGACAGTTACAGTTTTACATTCCCAGCTTTACATTTTCTCTACATTTACCGATCGTTTATATGGCAGCTATATGATATAGTTGTCCGATTTTCATAAAATTTATACCAAAATTCTAGAATAATAAAATAAGCTTATATCTAAAAGTAGATAAGAATATGTTGAAAAACAACGATGTTATAATTTTTTTCCTATTCATTTGCCGATCGTTCCTATGGCAGCTATAAGATATAGTCGTCCGATTTTCATAAAATTTTTACCAAAATTCTGAAATAATATAAAATGGCTATGTCTCAAAAATGATTCATTGAAAAACAGCCAAGTTATAATTTTTTTTCTAAAAATTTATCGAACATTTGTATGGGAGCTATATGATATAGTCGTCCGATCCGGCCCGTTCCGACATATATAGCAGTGAGAGTATATAGAAGACTATATGCAAAGTTTCATTCAGATAGCTTTAAAACTGAGGGACTAGTTTGCGTAGAAACGGACAGACGGACGGACGGACGGACAGACGGACAGACGGACAGACGGACATGGCTAGATCGACTCGGCTGTTGATGCTGATCAAGAATATATATACTTTATAGGGTCGGAAACGTCTCCTTCACTGCGTTGCAAACTTCTGACTGAAATTATAATACCCTGCAAGGGTATAAAAAGTTATAATTTTTTTTCTAAAATTTTTCAGATAGTTCCTATGGCAGCTATAGGATATAGTCATTTGATTTTCATTAAATTAAATACGAAATTAGAAATTAATACAAGATGACCATATCTCAAAAAAGATAAAAATTCGTTATAAAACAAAGAAGTTGTAATTTTTTTCTATTAATTTCCGGATCGTTCCTATGGCAGCTATATGATATAGTCGTCCGATTTTCATAAAATTTTTACAAAAATTCAAAAATAATATAAAATGGTCATATCTAAAAAATTGTGCAAAACTATTGAAAAACAGAAAAGTTATAATTTTTTTTCTAAAAATTTATTGAACATTTGTATGGCAGATATATGATATAGTCGTCCGATCCGGCCCGTTCCGACATATATAGCAGTGAGAGTATATAGAAGACTATATGCAAAGTTTCAACCAGATAGCTTTAAAACTGAGGGACTAGTTTGCGTAGAAACGGACAGACGGACGGACGGACGGACAGACGGACGGACAGACGGACAGACGGACAGACGGACATGGCTAGATCGACTCGGCTGTTGATACTGATCAAGAATATATATACTTTATAGGGTCGGAAAGGTCTCCTTCACTGCGTTGCAAACTTCTGACTGAAATTATAATACCCTGCAAGGGTATAAAAAGAAGGAGTAGAAGACTAAATAACGAAGAAGAAGGCAAAAAAGAAGGAGTAGAAGACTAAATAACGAAGAAGAAGGCAAAAAAGAAGGAGTAGAAGACTAAATAACGAAGAAGAAGGCAAAAAAGAAGGAGTAGAAGACTAAATAACGAAGAAGAAGGCAAAAAAGAAGGAGTAGGAGACTAAATAACGAAGAAGAAGGCAAAAAAGAAGGAGTAGAAGACTAAATAACGAAGAAGAAGGCAAAAAAGAAGGAGTAGGAGACTAAATAACGAAGAAGAAGGCAAAAAAGAAGGAGTAGAAGACTAAATAACGAAGAAGAAGGCAAAAAAGAAGGAGTAGAAGACTAAATAACGAAGAAGAAGGCAAAAAACAAGGAGTAGGAGACTAAATAACGAAGAAGAAGGCAAAAAAGAAGGAGTAGAAGACTAAATAACGAAGAAGAAGGCAAAAAAGAAGGAGTAGAAGACTAAATAACGAAGAAGAAGGCAAAAAAAGAAGGAGTAGAAGACTAAATAACGAAGAAGAAGGCAAAAAAGAAGGAGTAGGAGACTAAATAACGAAGAAGAAGGCAAAAAAGAAGGAGTAGAAGACTTAATAACGAAGAAGAAGGCAAACAAGAAGGAGTAGAAGACTAAATAACGAAGAAGAAGGCAAAAAAGAAGGAGTAGAAGACTAAATAACGAAGAAGAAGGCAAACAAGAAGGAGTAGAAGACTAAATAACGAAGAAGAAAGCAAAAAAGAAGGAGTAGAAGACTAAATAACGAAGAAGAAGGCAAAAAAGAAGGAGTAGGAGACTAAATAACGAAGAAGAAGGCAAAAAAGAAGGAGTAGAAGACAAAATAACGAAGAAGAAGGCAAAAAAGAAGGAGTAGAAGACTAAATAACGAAGAAGAAGGCAAAAAAGAAGGAGTAGAAGACTAAATAACGAAGAAGAAGGCAAACAAGAAGGAGTAGAAGACTAAATAACGAAGAAGAATCAAAAAAAAAGAAGGAGTAGAAGACTAAATAACGAAGAAGAAGGCAAAAAAGAAGGAGTAGAAGACTAAATAACGAAGAAGAATCCAAAAAAAAGAAGGAGTAGAAGACTAAATAACGAAGAAGAATCCAAAAAAAAGAAGGAGTAGAAGACTAAATAACGAAGAAGAAGGCAAAAAAGAAGGAGTAGGAGGCTAAATAACGAAGAAGAAGGCAAAAAAGAAGGAGTAGAAGACTAAATAACGAAGAAGAAGGCAAAAAAGAAGGAGTAGAAGACTAAATAACGAAGAAGAAGGCAAAAAAGAAGGAGTAGAAGACTAAATAACGAAGAAGAAGGCAAAAAAGAAGGAGTAGAAGACTAAATAACGAAGAAGAAGGCAAAAAAGAAGGAGTAGGAGACTAAATAACGAAGAAGAAGGCAAAAAAGAAGGAGTAGAAGACTAAATAACGAAGAAGAAGGCAAAAAAGAAGGAGTAGAAGACTAAATAACGAAGAAGAAGGCAAAAAAGAAGGAGTAGAAGACTAAATAACGAAGAAGAAGGCAAAAAAGAAGGAGTAGAAGACTAAATAACGAAGAAGAAGGCAAACAAGAAGGAGTAGAAGACTAAATAACGAAGAAGAATCCAAAAAAAAGAAGGAGTAGAAGACTAAATAACGAAGAAGAAGGCAAAAAAGAAGGAGTAGAAGACTAAATAACGAAGAAGAAGGCAAAAAAGAAGGAGTAGAAGACTAAATAACGAAGAAGAAGGCAAAAAAGAAGGAGTAGAAGACTAAATAACGAAGAAGAAGCAAG
>NW_027222495.1:0-32358 GCF_030179895.1 Drosophila kikkawai | reverse complement strand
TTCAATACAATGATTTTATTTGTGGGATTTGGTTTAAACATAAGTGCTTAGATTAATTTTACAATGTTCTTTTCTTTTAGTTTGCACGAGCTCTTATTTCACGACCTCCTCTTTTTCTCTCTCGACGATCTAGTGATGACAAAACATGGCATCTTCCATTTTCTTAATTCTGCTTATTCTAACTATCGAGAATTACTTCAATATCGTCCTGACCTCGCGTTGCCAGATAGCTTAAACCGCTTCGAGTGTGCCGCGAAGGAAACCCGCCTGTTTCAAATCCTACATTCGGCCCTCCTGACTGTTCATTCGCCTCGAATGGACCTGACCATGGCTTCATAAATTCAGAAACTGTTGATGTTTTAAACGGACCCTCTGTATCTCCAATGCGTTCTACCTCATATCTTCCATGCTCCTTTACAGCAACTATCTTGTATGGCCCTAAGAATTTTCCCTTAAGCTTTAATCCGACTCCGTACTGGGTTCTCTTTATCGCCACTAGGTCATTGATTTTGTAAACTCGTTCTTGTTTTCTTTTTGAATCAAACGATTTCTTGTTTTCGTCCTGTACCGCCTTTATGTTGTCTCTTGCTGTTTGACGATACTTCTCCCTTTCTTCATCCAGCTCTTTCACTATGAGCTCCTGCATTAAATCTCTCAGTTCGGTGAAATCAGTCAGTCGCATCTCCACTCCTGTTAAAAGCTTGAACGGCGTGATCTTTGTGCTTCTCGGCTCAGTGCTATTGATAATCTGCTGAACTCTTCCGACGTATTTATACCATGCAAACGGGCTTTCATAGCTCAGCTTTGCCAGCATTGGTACAACGATCTTGTGGATCCTTTCGACTTGGCCATTTCCGCGCGGTACGCCTGTTGCTATAAGCAAATGCTGAATGTTGTTCGACTCGCAATACTCCTTGAATGCTAGAGAGGTAAAAGCTGTGCCTCTGTCGCTTACTATGCGAAACGGGTTACCAAAATGTGCAGCTTGTTTTTCCAGGCAAGTTAGGACTTCTTCGACACCAGTGCTACGAGTTGGGTAGAGCCACACATACTTTGAAAAGCCATCAACTACGACAAGGATATGATTGTAGCGTTTGGTCGTCATCTCCATTGGCCCGACGTGATCGATGTGGTATGTGACAAATGGTAGCTCACCTTTGTCAATAGGAGTTAAAAACCCTTCCCTTTTTCCTGCTTTGGCATTTACGATTATGCATCTGATGCAATTTTCGACAATTCGCTCTGTCTTCTCTTTCAACTTGGGAATGAAGTAAGACTTTTCGATGAGATCCTGTGTCTTTTTAGTTGAGAAATGTCCTTGATTATGCGCGTTTTGGATTATTTCATTTTCCATGGCCGAAGGTACAACAAGTAGTTCGCGATTTGGGTCTTTGAAAAGAACGTCGTTTTGAATGTAGAAATCCTGGTAAGCATCCTTTTCCACAAGGCTCCTAACTGCTTGAGTCCACTCATCCTTAACTTGAGCTTCCTTTAAACGATGTGTTGCAGAGTCCGATAAGAAATAACACGAAGCTCGGCTCAGAGCATCAGCATGTTTCATTTGCGTCCCTGAACGATGCTCAATCTTGTAGTTGAAATCCTGCAAATACAACGCCCACCGTGCGACGCGATGTAGTAGCCAGCCAGCTAGTCGGTTCCCCCTTGTCTTTCTATGTCAGCCAGACTAGGTTCGTCGGTTGCCCGTCAGGGCTCCCTGGCCTGTGTTCACCGGGTTAAGGGTAACCTAGTGTATAAGGAGATTCGGTTTCGTGCACTTCTAGCATTGCTCTTTGCTAAGCTCGTCGGATTGTCGTGGGTTTTCCTCATCTTCCCTATATACACACTGCACTACGCAAAAGAAAAGTTTTAAGTGCACTAACTGTAATCTACAGTTCAAAACAACAAAGGATATATTCGGATTCTGGAATGCGCGGACGGACCAGTAAGCTAATCAAGAGAACACCAGGAGTAGGGGTGGCTAGCTGTTATTCGCCATCCCTTTCTGTACCCTCCCTGCCATGATAACTCGAGAGATTATGTTTGCGGTTATCCCTTAATCAAAGTTTATTATTATATTATAATTCTAATTCACATTGCGGCAGCATCAAGATCGATCCACGAAAACTAATTCAAATTACTCCAACATATTGGAAAAAGAATCAATCAATCAAAACAAAGTATCGCATAAATTCAATCATATTGGCCTAATGCCCAAAACAATAACAAAGCGTTATCCAATCGCATCTTCTTATCATCTACAAAATCTTATTCGCTCCAAAAATTCTTATCGCTGCTTACGGTGTATTTACTCCTAATCATAATGCTACGAAAATTTACTTTAATTGTATTGTAAAAAAAAAATATGTAAATATCAATCGACTAATTATATAGCGTTTCGTTATTTAAATGCACACACAAAAATGTAATATATTTTTAAAGTCAGAAATCAATATGTTTTTTTTTTTTTTTTATAAGGAGAGATCTCACTTACTCACAAATCCGGTTGAAGCAGGTTCGGTGGGCCCATCGAAGACGCTGTGCTAGATTTAATCAAGAAATGTTGTTAACTTCTGACAAATATTATTTTTGTGTTGCTCAAACGGCCCTAAATTTACATTACTTGAATACAAACAGTATTATTATCAAAAAATTAGATCTACAATTTCAGCACATTGGCTCTGAATCCCTAAACAAAGAAAATTATCTGCAGCACACATCAACGTTGATTGGCTGCAGCTCTGCACATGGCGATGCCTCCTTGCGGCATTCTCCTCCAGATCTCCTGTTCGATTCACCTCATACGAAGGGTTTGGCGTCTTCGCATGCCAGACGAGAGGTCTGTTCTCCTTATTTCATCCCGCTCTGGGATATGGTGCCGCACGTGGCACGTGCGCGTAAAGTGTAGGCTAGCGTCGCCTCACATTCGTCTCCTCCTTCTAGTTACGGCAGCAAAACCAACGGTCAACCGATCGTCGTTGCTTCTGCAGGAGCTCGTAGCTCCTTCTCCTCCTCCTCGCGTTCCTTAGGGTAGCCTAACCCGCATGGGTACTCCGACACCACGCCTGGGATGGATTGGCTGATTGGGAACGGCAGGTCGGATTAAGGTTAAATCCGAACCTTCATGTGGCACACGGTGTCGCGGCCGAAGTGTCGCTCAAAATTTGAGGTTAAGGCCGATGGGGGTTGGGCGTGCTCGCTCGCAGGTCGATTCCAACCTCAAACGTGGCAGTCAGCGCGTGGCACGTCCAAAAGAGTACGGCGGTTGTCGCACTGATCTCGGCCAGCGGCCTCCAAAACGGTCTACCAGCCGGTGACCAACACCCGAGAACTGCCGTAATGCTGCCGCTCTGGCGCTGAAGTTGCCGGCCGACGTATCTTCCGTCTCTTTCCTACACAAAAATATGCACTTAAACACTGCCTTTCATTTGCACTTTTCACGGAAATATTTACCCCTTGTGCTGGGTTCGTTTCTCCGAAACTCCTTCTGCACTGGTGAACTCCTTTTCCTTGGCCAGAAAACACTTTAAAATTTTCGGCCACGCGGTTGAAAATTTTCCACTATTATTACAACGATCAGCAGCGGTTTGCATGCGAACGTTATTAGTGCCAAAAATGAAATGAGCGAGAACTCTGACTCGAGAAGTTAGCTGTACGCAATTGCAGCGTTGCCAAACTTCACCTAACGGAGTGCTTCCAGTCGCTCTTCGCCTTTTCTGTCTTCACACGCATTCGGTGCACACGAGAAAGGGTTAGCGCTATGCCGGTAGGCTGTATGCGAGAGCAGGCCAGATAAACTTCTATCGACGCTCTCCGCTATACTCTACGTTTTGCTTGTGGGCATATGCGAATTCAAATGTGATTTGCATTTTCGCAATGTTCACAAATTAATTTCCGTATTTCTCATATATTTTATTTTCGGTTTGCGACTGGCCACCACACCACAGTTAACTTTGCAAGAGGTTTAACTCGCAGAAGGGTTAACTGACAAAAACAAAGGTCAGTTGCAAATTCCTTATCTGTGTCATGTTCTGATATCTTTCAGGTGATATACGCCCAAGGACTTGTTCGATTCGTTAGCTAGTTCGTAATACGTCGGGCTGATTTTCTTCGTTATTGATGCTTTGACGAAAACGGGTGCTAGCTTGCTACTGAACTTCTTGCCAGCATTGCTTTGAGCAAAACTGCGAGCGAATACGGTGTCTCCCACTTTCAAATGCACGACTCGACTACGCAAATTGTATACCCTAGCATTTGCTGCATGTGATTCCGAAATCTTCTTTCTAGCTTGCTGTCTCGCTACCTGTAACATGTCGGCTGTTTTTATAGCTATATCGTCAGATAATGAATTCAGATTTCGAAGCAACTCATAATCCTGTCCATTGGCTATCATGTTCTGTCCAAAACAAAGAAAATACGGGGAAAACCCTGTACTCCTATGAATACTTGATCTTAGTGATGCACTTATCGCATCGATATTTAAGTCCCAATTCGTGTGGTCCGATCCGATATAAGCTCTGATCGCGGCTAGGATCGACCTATTTACACGCTCGCTTGCATTCGCTTGCGGCGAATAAATTGCTGTACATATCTGTTTAATTCCGAACTTGGTTAGAAACGCTCTGAAATGACCCGATTTAAATTGTGATCCGTTATCGGTCAGTATCGATTCTGGAGTACCGAAGGTGTAAAATACGTGTTTCTCGAGATACTCACAAATCCTTTCAGATGTAAACTTCCGAAGCGGCTGCAAGAAATGGAATTTAGTGCAGTGATCAACTACAATTAAAAGTCCTATGTTCCCTTTCTTTGACCTTGGATATGGACCGAGAAGATCCATGTATAGTCGCTGAAATGGACGATCAGATGTAACGGGTTTACCCATAGGTGGTCTAAGAACTTTGTTAGGGCTCTTTGTTGATTTACAAACGCTACAATCTGAGACATAATTACGAATTTGAGTAACCATTCCTGGCCAGAATAGATGACGTCTGATCTTTTCGATCATCTTGTTCATGCCGATGTGAGCAGCATCGGGTGAATCATGTGCTCGCGCTAGTACTTGGTCGATGAGGTTTATTGGAATCCAAAGCTTCCATGACTCGTTTTGCAACACTTCTCCCTTAGCTGGTTCAGTTCTCTTATACACAAATTTGTCCACGACCCTGAGATCAGGAAGACGTGACTGGTTGTCCTGAATCCTTTTTCTCAGTTCGACGTACTGTTCTGAATTGAAATCAACCGAATTCAAGTCGATAATTGGTCCAAGATCCGTTATGCTCGACACTTCTGCCTCTTCGCGTCGCGAAAGCGCGTCAGCTACGACATTTTCAGATCCCTTTCGATGTTTAATCGTAAACGAAAATCCTTGCAGACGAATGGCCCATCTGGCTAGACGTCCTGATAAATCCTTCTGTCGCATTAGCCATTGAAGTGAAGCATGATCGGTAATCACACAGAACTCTTGACCTTCAATGTATGCTCTGAACTTATTGATGCCCTTGATTACAGCTAAGCACTCTAACTCGGTAACCGAATAATTTCGCTGTGCTTTAGACAGTTTTTCAGACATATATGCTATCGGTAGTTCGACTCCCTCCTCGTTTTCTTGAACTAAGACACACCCGAGACCATATAAACTTGCATCGCAAAGCAGTATAAACGGCTTCTTGAAATCTGGTGTTCTCAAAACTGGAGATGAGATTAACTTGGACTTGAGTTGAACAAATGCGTCCTCTGCTTCTTGAGTCCATGTAAGAACTTTGTTCTTCTTAAGCAAATCTGTCAGTGGTACGGCTATTGCGGCATAGTTGTCCACAAAACGTCGGTACCAACCGGCTAACCCTAGAAATCTGCGCAACTGTTTGACCGTAGTGGGTACAGGAAAATCTTCGATCGCGCTTACTTTCTCTGGATCGACTTTCAGCTCACCATCACCAATGACAAAGCCTAAATATCTGATTTGGGTCATGCAGAACTTTGACTTGGCTATGTTTATCGTTAGATTCGCGTCACGGAGATAACCTGCTATTTCCTCTAACAGTTTCATATGGGATTCGAAATCGTCAGAAAGCACCAAAAGATCGTCTAAGTAGACAAATACTCTCGTACGCAATTTCGCTGGGATAGCCAAATCCATCAATCTACACAAAGTTTGGGCCGCATTACAGAGACCAAAAGGCATAACCTTATATTGGTATAACGGCCGGTTCGGTATCGTAAATGCGGTATATTGTCTGGACTTCTCCTCGAGAGGTATTTGCCAAAACGCGTGTTTCATATCAAGGCCTGTGATGAAGCGTGCGGGAGGTAAACGACTAAGTATACCGTCTATGTGCGGTAGTGGATATGCATCCTTAACAGTCAGCTTATTCACTTCCCTAGAATCTAGACATAAGCGAACTTTAGGGCCTTTCCTCACGAGAACACAGTTGCTGCTCCATGGACTTTTGGATTCTTCTATTACGCCTAGCGCTAGCATGTTCTCTAATTCGGAAAACATGAGATTTTCTTTTGCTGGCGATATTGGCCAATGACGCTGCTTAACTGGTTTCGCCTCTGCTACATCAATACAATGTTCCATCAAATGTGTCCGACCAAGACCATTCTTTTCGTAAGAAGGCAATTTGTCGATAACTGAGTCTAGTCTTACTTTTTGTTGTGCTGACAGCACGTGAATATCCGGATTCTCCGTAGCTTCGTCTTCTCGACCTATGTCTAACTCTGCTATAGAGATTTTATCATCCATAATCTTACTGAGCAATCCAAAATCGCGCCAGAAGTCTATGCCAAGATAAACATCTTGATCAAGCTCCGGAATTACGAAAAACTGTATCGGCTTCTTAACTCCCCGATAGACAATTTCTAACTCGAGTCTTCCAACTACTGTACTTTTCGAGTTGTTTGCTGTTCGAATTCTGCCTGAGCATTTACGCATTCTAGGATGGTGTTCTAGCTCCTTGGCTGCTGTTCCACCGATGCAACTTATGGATGCACCTGAATCCAACAAAGCTAGGTATTTATGCTCGTCAATGTTGATATCTGTATAAACACGATTATCAGACTTCATAAAGATTGCGGAAATTAGTTTCTGGCGACTGCCTCGAACTGCTTTCCAAAAACTTCGCAGACGCTTGGTTGAACGTCTTGTTTTGCAAACGCAGGAGCAAGAACTGACTTCTCCGAAGATTCGCTGTCTTGCGGCTGCGTAATTCGCTACTCTGACATGAAATGGCTGGTAATGATTGACATTAATCGGTTTAGGTTCGTCCGGTTTGTTATTTGACTCGTCTGGGTTTATTATTACTAATGGTTCTGTCTGTGTACCACTATCAGAATTTACTGTCTCGGATGCGACGTGTGGCAAGATTTGACCGGCGCATCCATCGGATAGTTTTCCGAAGGGTTACATTTTTGACACCTGGGCTTGAACGTATTCTTTGCTCCGCACCCGTAGCAAAAGATGGTGCGAACTTCAAGACAATCATCAAAACGATGTCCAAGTTTGTCGCAATTCCAACACTTAAGTTGCTTTCGCTGTATAGCCGCAACATCAGCTGTTTCACTATCATCAAACTCTTCTTCTATTTGAGACACAAAAGATCGTTGCTGAAAACCACCTCTGACTGATTGAGCTTTCATTTGCCTACAAAATTGTTCGTGCGTACGGACTTCCTCCCTGAGATGAGCTAACGTGTCTATACGCAAATGCATAAGTTCATATCGTAGTGAAGGTTTCGCTTGTCGAATAAGAAGCCTCACTAACGATTCTTCTGAGATCGGCGTGCTCAAGCGAGACACAAGTTTCTCTACTTGGAATTGGTAGTCTTCAAAAGGTTCTTTTTCAGCTTGACGCCTACTGTTTATGAACTCCCAAATGTCCATGTCCGAGTCACTCTCCTTGAACTTATTCCGAAATTCTCTGCAAAATAGAATCCAGTTAAACTGAGGAAACGAACGGTGGAATTTCCAGTACCATTCGCTCGCTTTGCCAGCGAAAAATAAATGGAGATGGTCACATAGAAGCTGACGATTCCCATTTAAATTTTGCTGCGCTAATGCCTGTATGCGATAAAGGAACTCTTCTGTCTGTAACCCGTCCTTTAATCCATCAAACTTGATGTGCCAACTCTGAATGATGCTCGGCACCTTTTCTGGCTGAACTGTAGAACCCGATCTATCGACGCGCTGAGTGTTTAGATGAATATCATGGTAAACCGTTTCTGCTGAATGAGCTTCCCTTGATTGATCTCGTCTATCGTTCATTCTCCTATTCGGAGTTTGAGCAGAACCACCAAGCTGTAGGTTCGCTACTTGCGCTCGTATAAACTCTGAAAGTTCTTGCCTAATGACTTGTTGCTGTGCCTGCATGGCTGTCTGTACTACTCTCTCTATGTCCTCTAAATTTTCTGCCCTAGAAATATCTCTTACAGAATCTGTGTCAAGACTTTGCTCGAGGTGGTTCGCTGGATTATTGCGACCTGACCTCAGCGTCATTCCTGTTCGTTGTCCGCCGCCTCGGCGTTGACCTGTATTCCTGCCTCTTCTTCCGCCTGCTCTACCTCTGTTCGTATGCTCAATCGACACGCTGCAAGCCGGTAAATCGTTGTTGACAGTATTAGTACCTCCTAATCTCCGATCCGCAGCTGACAATTCCGCTAAAAGATTGTTGTTCGACAAGGACAATTGTTGTGCTGTGCATTCTCGATTGCACATTGGACATCCATTGGAATCAATCATATGATCCCTGATACACTGATGGTGGAATGTATGACCGCAAGGAGTAGTTGCTGTTAAATCGCTTGCGCTCAATGGTTGCGTACAAATTGTACAAGATGTAATTTCGCCGCCTGCTGCGGCAGATAAATCGACGTTGCTGTGACGTACTGACATATCGCAAAAATACTTTGGTTATATACAAATAAATTCAATAGTTTCGTGATTGATCTTATAATGACTGCATGCTCGCTATGTGAATTAAACTCCTTATGTTTCTTGATAGCTTACAAAAAGTTAAATTTCAAAGCAAAATTAATAAAAAAAAAATATAGTTTGAGTGCTTGCTTCTCGAGTTACTTTATCTGAACCGGTCAAAGATCGAAGTATCTCCAATACTTTGCAATTCCATTGAACAGACTCCCGTAGTCTAAAAGCAAGTTTAAAGAACATTCATGGAAATGAGATATCAAGTGAACTGTTGGTTCTGGTCGACTATTCCGTAGATTACTCGAAATACAATCGCAATTCCTAGAGACCTAATTCAAATTCATCCAAATCCGCAAATAAGTTCTACTTATTGTTACTTTCAATCCTTCCAAGATTACATGAATACTTCAAACTGAGTGGTCGACCTAATCCGTAGATTACTCGAATCAAGATCGCGATTCCGGCCTCGAATTCTTAGAGATCATTACATAAACTGAAAAGACCTGAAACTAAACTTCAGCAGACACTAATACAATTATTGGTAACTACTAGAGCAAAATCGTGGAGCTGAGTTTCATTCTAGTTTCCTGCACTTAGAAATCTGGCAATCTCTAGTCGGTTTCGGTGTCTAGAAGTATCACTGTTGCTTGCCCCAAATTGGTTGTGGCATTTTCTTCTTATGTAGTCAACATACAGCGATAGGTATACGGCTATCCGCCCCACGTTTGGGCGCCATTTTCTTTCTATGTAGTAGCCAGCCAGCTAGTCGGTTCCCCCTTGTCTTTCTATGTCAGCCAGACTAGGTTCGTCGGTTGCCCGTCAGGGCTCCCTGGCCTGTGTTCACCGGGTTAAGGGTAACCTAGTGTATAAGGAGATTCGGTTTCGTGCACTTCTAGCATTGCTCTTTGCTAAGCTCGTCGGATTGTCGTGGGTTTTCCTCATCTTCCCTATATACACACTGCACTACGCAAAAGAAAAGTTTTAAGTGCACTAACTGTAATCTACAGTTCAAAACAACAAAGGATATATTCGGATTCTGGAATGCGCGGACGGACCAGTAAGCTAATCAAGAGAACACCAGGAGTAGGGGTGGCTAGCTGTTATTCGCCATCCCTTTCTGTACCCTCCCTGCCATGATAACTCGAGAGATTATGTTTGCGGTTATCCCTTAATCAAAGTTTATTATTATATTATAATTCTAATTCACATTGCGGCAGCATCAAGATCGATCCACGAAAACTAATTCAAATTACTCCAACATATTGGAAAAAGAATCAATCAATCAAAACAAAGTATCGCATAAATTCAATCATATTGGCCTAATGCCCAAAACAATAACAAAGCGTTATCCAATCGCATCTTCTTATCATCTACAAAATCTTATTCGCTCCAAAAATTCTTATCGCTGCTTACGGTGTATTTACTCCTAATCATAATGCTACGAAAATTTACTTTAATTGTATTGTAAAAAAAAAATATGTAAATATCAATCGACTAATTATATAGCGTTTCGTTATTTAAATGCACACACAAAAATGTAATATATTTTTAAAGTCAGAAATCAATATGTTTTTTTTTTTTTTTTTATAAGGAGAGATCTCACTTACTCACAAATCCGGTTGAAGCAGGTTCGGTGGGCCCATCGAAGACGCTGTGCTAGATTTAATCAAGAAATGTTGTTAACTTCTGACAAATATTATTTTTGTGTTGCTCAAACGGCCCTAAATTTACATTACTTGAATACAAACAGTATTATTATCAAAAAATTAGATCTACAATTTCAGCACATTGGCTCTGAATCCCTAAACAAAGAAAATTATCTGCAGCACACATCAACGTTGATTGGCTGCAGCTCTGCACATGGCGATGCCTCCTTGCGGCATTCTCCTCCAGATCTCCTGTTCGATTCACCGCATACGAAGGGTTTGGCGTCTTCGCATGCCAGACGAGAGGTCTGTTCTCCTTATTTCATCCCGCTCTGGGATATGGTGCCGCACGTGGCACGTGCGCGTAAAGTGCAGGCTAGCGTCGCCTCACATTCGTCTCCTCCTTCTAGTTACGGCAGCAAAAACCAACGGTCAACCGATCGTCGTTGCTTCTGCAGGAGCTCGTAGCTCCTTCTCCTCCTCCTCGCGTTCCTTAGGGTAGCCTAACCCGCATGGGTACTCCGACACCACGCCTGGGATGGATTGGCTGATTGGGAACGGCAGGTCGGATTAAGGTTAAATCCGAACCTTCATGTGGCACACGGTGTCGCGGCCGAAGTGTCGCTCAAAATTTGAGGTTAAGGCCGATGGGGGTTTGGGCGTGCTCGCTCGCAGGTCGATTCCAACCTCAAACGTGGCAGTCAGCGCGTGGCACGTCCAAAAGAGTACGGCGGTTGTCGCACTGATCTCGGCCAGCGGCCTCCAAAACGGTCTACCAGCCGGTGACCAACGCCCGAGAACTGGCGTAAGGCTGCCGCTCTGGCGCTGAAGTTGCCGGCCGACGTATCTTCCGTCTCTTTCCTACACAAAAATATGCACTTAAACACTGCCTTTCATTTGCACTTTTCACGGAAATATTTACCCCTTGTGCTGGGTTCGTTTCTCCGAAACTCCTTCTGCACTGGTGAACTCCTTTTCCTTGGCCAGAAAACACTTTAAAATTTTCGGCCACGCGGTTGAAAATTTTCCACTATTATTACAACGATCAGCAGCGGTTTGCATGCGAACGTTATTAGTGCCAAAAATGAAATGAGCGAGAACTCTGACTCGAGAAGTTAGCTGTACGCAATTGCAGCGTTGCCAAACTTCACCTAACGGAGTGCTTCCAGTCGCTCTTCGCCTTTTCTGTCTTCACACGCATTCGGTGCACACGAGAAAGGGTTAGCGCTATGCCGGTAGGCTGTATGCAAGAGCAGGCCAGATAAACTTCTATCGACGCTCTCCGCTATACTCTACGTTTTGCTTGTGGGCATATGCGAATTCAAATGTGATTTGCATTTTCGCAATGTTCACAAATTAATTTCCGTATTTCTCATATATTTTATTTTCGGTTTGCGACTGGCCACCACACCACAGTTAACTTTGCAAGAGGTTTAACTCGCAGAAGGGTTAACTGACAAAAACAAAGGTCAGTTGCAAATTCCTTATCTGTGTCATGTTCTGATATCTTTCAGGTGATATACGCCCAAGGACTTGTTCGATTCGTTAGCTAGTTCGTAATACGTCGGGCTGATTTTCTTCGTTATTGATGCTTTGACGAAAACGGGTGCTAGCTTGCTACTGAACTTCTTGCCAGCATTGCTTTGAGCAAAACTGCGAGCGAATACGGTGTCTCCCACTTTCAAATGCACGACTCGACTACGCAAATTGTATACCCTAGCATTTGCTGCATGTGATTCCGAAATCTTCTTTCTAGCTTGCTGTCTCGCTACCTGTAACATGTCGGCTGTTTTTATAGCTATATCGTCAGATAATGAATTCAGATTTCGAAGCAACTCATAATCCTGTCCATTGGCTATCATGTTCTGTCCAAAACAAAGAAAATACGGGGAAAACCCTGTACTCCTATGAATACTTGATCTTAGTGATGCACTTATCGCATCGATATTTAAGTCCCAATTCGTGTGGTCCGATCCGATATAAGCTCTGATCGCGGCTAGGATCGACCTATTTACACGCTCGCTTGCATTCGCTTGCGGCGAATAAATTGCTGTACATATCTGTTTAATTCCGAACTTGGTTAGAAACGCTCTGAAATGACCCGATTTAAATTGTGATCCGTTATCGGTCAGTATCGATTCTGGAGTACCGAAGGTGTAAAATACGTGTTTCTCGAGATACTCACAAATCCTTTCAGATGTAAACTTCCGAAGCGGCTGCAAGAAATGGAATTTAGTGCAGTGATCAACTACAATTAAAAGTCCTATGTTCCCTTTCTTTGACCTTGGATATGGACCGAGAAGATCCATGTATAGTCGCTGAAATGGACGATCAGATGTAACGGGTTTACCCATAGGTGGTCTAAGAACTTTGTTAGGGCTCTTTGTTGATTTACAAACGCTACAATCTGAGACATAATTACGAATTTGAGTAACCATTCCTGGCCAGAATAGATGACGTCTGATCTTTTCGATCATCTTGTTCATGCCGATGTGAGCAGCATCGGGTGAATCATGTGCTCGCGCTAGTACTTGGTCGATGAGGTTTATTGGAATCCAAAGCTTCCATGACTCGTTTTGCAACACTTCTCCCTTAGCTGGTTCAGTTCTCTTATACACAAATTTGTCCACGACCCTGAGATCAGGAAGACGTGACTGGTTGTCCTGAATCCTTTTTCTCAGTTCGACGTACTGTTCTGAATTGAAATCAACCGAATTCAAGTCGATAATTGGTCCAAGATCCGTTATGCTCGACACTTCTGCCTCTTCGCGTCGCGAAAGCGCGTCAGCTACGACATTTTCAGATCCCTTTCGATGTTTAATCGTAAACGAAAATCCTTGCAGACGAATGGCCCATCTGGCTAGACGTCCTGATAAATCCTTCTGTCGCATTAGCCATTGAAGTGAAGCATGATCGGTAATCACACAGAACTCTTGACCTTCAATGTATGCTCTGAACTTATTGATGCCCTTGATTACAGCTAAGCACTCTAACTCGGTAACCGAATAATTTCGCTGTGCTTTAGACAGTTTTTCAGACATATATGCTATCGGTAGTTCGACTCCCTCCTCGTTTTCTTGAACTAAGACACACCCGAGACCATATAAACTTGCATCGCAAAGCAGTATAAACGGCTTCTTGAAATCTGGTGTTCTCAAAACTGGAGATGAGATTAACTTGGACTTGAGTTGAACAAATGCGTCCTCTGCTTCTTGAGTCCATGTAAGAACTTTGTTCTTCTTAAGCAAATCTGTCAGTGGTACGGCTATTGCGGCATAGTTGTCCACAAAACGTCGGTACCAACCGGCTAACCCTAGAAATCTGCGCAACTGTTTGACCGTAGTGGGTACAGGAAAATCTTCGATCGCGCTTACTTTCTCTGGATCGACTTTCAGCTCACCATCACCAATGACAAAGCCTAAATATCTGATTTGGGTCATGCAGAACTTTGACTTGGCTATGTTTATCGTTAGATTCGCGTCACGGAGATAACCTGCTATTTCCTCTAACAGTTTCATATGGGATTCGAAATCGTCAGAAAGCACCAAAAGATCGTCTAAGTAGACAAATACTCTCGTACGCAATTTCGCTGGGATAGCCAAATCCATCAATCTACACAAAGTTATTTAGTTTTCTACTCCTTTCGTTATTTAGTCTTCTACTCCTTCTTTTTTGCCTTCTTCTTCGTTATTAAGTCTTCTACTCCTTCTTTTTTGCCTTCTTCTTCATTATTTAGTCTTCTACTCCTTCTTTTTTGCCTTCTTCTTCGTTATTTAGTCTTTTTTGCCTTCTTCTTCGTTATTTAGTCTTCTACTCCTTCTTTTTTGCCTTCTTCTTCGTTATTTAGTCTTCTACTCCTTCTTTATTGCCTTCTTCTTCGTTATTTAGTCTTCTACTCCTTCTTTTTTGCCTTCTTCTTCGTTTTTTAGTCTGCTACTCCTTCTTTTTTGCCTTCTTCTTCGTTATTTAGTCTTCTACTCCTTCTTTTTTGCCTTCTTCTTCGTTATTTAGTCTTCTACTCCTTCTTTTTTGCCTTCTTCTTCGTTATTTAGTCTTTTTTGCCTTCTTCTTCGTTATTTAGTCTTCTACTCCTTCTTTTTTGCCTTCTTCTTCGTTATTTAGTCTTCTACTCCTTCTTTATTGCCTTCTTCTTCGTTATTTAGTCTTCTACTCCTTCTTTTTTGCCTTCTTCTTCGTTATTTAGTCTTCTACTCCGACTTTTTTGCCTTCTTCTTCGTTATTTAGTCTTCTACTCCTTCTTTTTTGCCTTCTTCTTCGTTATTTAGTGTTCTACTCCTTCTTTTTTGCCTTCTTCTTCGTTATGTAGTTTTTTTGCCTTCTTCTTCGTTATTTAGTCTTCTACTCCTTCTTTTTTGCCTTCTTCTTCGTTTTTTAGTCTTCTACTCCTTCTTTTTTGCCTTCTTCTTCGTTATTTAGTCTTCTACTCCTTCTTTTTTGCCTTCTTCTTCGTTATTTAGTCTTCTACTCCTTCTTTTTTGCCTTCTTCTTCGTTATTTAGTCTTCTTTTTTGCCTTCTTCTTCGTTATTTAGTCTTCTACTCCTTCTTTTTTGCCTTCTTCTTCGTTATTTAGTCTTATATTGGTATAACGGCCGGTTCGGTATCGTAAATGCGGTATATTGTCTGGACTTCTCCTCGAGAGGTATTTGCCAAAACGCGTGTTTCATATCAAGGCCTGTGATGAAGCGTGCGGGAGGTAAACGACTAAGTATACCGTCTATGTGCGGTAGTGGATATGCATCCTTAACAGTCAGCTTATTCACTTCCCTAGAATCTAGACATAAGCGAACTTTAGGTCCTTTCCTCACGAGAACACAGTTGCTGCTCCATGGACTTTTGGATTCTTCTATTACGCCTAGCGCTAGCATGTTCTCTAATTCGGAAAACATGAGATTTTCTTTTGCTGGCGATATTGGCCAATGACGCTGCTTAACTGGTTTCGCCTCTGCTACATCAATACAATGTTCCATCAAATGTGTTCGACCAAGACCATTCTTTTCGTAAGAAGGCAATTTGTCGATAACTGAGTCTAGTCTTACTTTTTGTTGTGCTGACAGCACGTGAATATCCGGATTCTCCGTAGCTTCGTCTTCTCGACCTATGTCTAACTCTGCTATAGAGATTTTATCATCCATAATCTTACTGAGCAATCCAAAATCGCGCCAGAAGTCTATGCCAAGATAAACATCTTGATCAAGCTCCGGAATTACAAAAAACTGTATCGGCTTCTTAACTCCCCGATAGACAATTTCTAACTCGAGTCTTCCAACTACTGTACTTTTCGAGTTGTTTGCTGTTCGAATTCTGCCTGAGCATTTACGCATTCTAGGATGGTGTTCTAGCTCCTTGGCTGCTGTTCCACCGATGCAACTTATGGATGCACCTGAATCCAACAAAGCTAGGTATTTATGCTCGTCAATGTTGATATCTGTATAAACACGATTATCAGACTTCATAAAGATTGTGGAAATTAGTTTCTGGCGACTGCCTCGAACTGCTTTCCAAAAACTTCGCAGACGCTTGGTTGAACGTCTTGTTTTGCAAACGCAGGAGCAAGAACTGACTTCTCCGAAGATTCGCTGTCTTGCGGCTGCGTAATTCGCTACTCTGACATGAAATGGCTGGTAATGATTGACATTAATCGGTTTAGGTTCGTCCGGTTTGTTATTTGACTCGTCTGGGTTTATTATTACTAATGGTTCTGTCTGTGTACCACTATCAGAATTTACTGTCTCGGATGCGACGTGTGGCAAGATTTGACCGGCGCATCCATCGGATAGTTTTCCGAAGGGTTGCATTTTTGACACCTGGGCTTGAACGTATTCTTTGCTCCGCACCCGTAGCAAAAGATGGTGCGAACTTCAAGACAATCATCAAAACGATGTCCAAGTTTGTCGCAATTCCAACACTTAAGTTGCTTTCGCTGTATAGCCGCAACATCAGCTGTTTCACTATCATCAAACTCTTCTTCTATTTGAGACACAAAAGATCGTTGCTGAAAACCACCTCTGACTGATTGAGCTTTCATTTGCCTACAAAATTGTTCGTGCGTACGGACTTCCTCCCTGAGATGAGCTAACGTGTCTATACGCAAATGCATAAGTTCATATCGTAGTGAAGGTTTCGCTTGTCGAATAAGAAGCCTCACTAACGATTCTTCTGAGATCGGCGTGCTCAAGCGAGACACAAGTTTCTCTACTTGGAATTGGTAGTCTTCAAAAGGTTCTTTTTCAGCTTGACGCCTACTGTTTATGAACTCCCAAATGTCCATGTCCGAGTCACTCTCCTTGAACTTATTCCGAAATTCTCTGCAAAATAGAATCCAGTTAAACTGAGGAAACGAACGGTGGAATTTCCAGTACCATTCGCTCGCTTTGCCAGCGAAAAATAAATGGAGATGGTCACATAGAAGCTGACGATTCCCATTTAAATTTTGCTGTGCTAATGCCTGTATGCGATAAAGGAACTCTTCTGTCTGTAACCCGTCCTTTAATCCATCAAACTTGATGTGCCAACTCTGAATGATGCTCGGCACCTTTTCTGGCTGAACTGTAGAACCCGATCTATCGACGCGCTGAGTGTTTAGATGAATATCATGGTAAACCGTTTCTGCTGAATGAGCTTCCCTTGGTTGATCTCGTCTATCGTTCATTCTCCTATTCGGAGTTTGAGCAGAACCACCAAGCTGTAGGTTCGCTACTTGCGCTCGTATAAACTCTGAAAGTTCTTGCCTAATGACTTGTTGCTGTGCCTGCATGGCTGTCTGTACTACTCTCTCTATGTCCTCTAAATTTTCTGCCCTAGAAATATCTCTTACAGAATCTGTGTCAAGACTTTGCTCGAGGTGGTTCGCTGGATTATTGCGACCTGACCTCAGCGTCATTCCTGTTCGTTGTCCGCCGCCTCGGCGTTGACCTGTATTCCTGCCTCTTCTTCCGCCTGCTCTACCTCTGTTCGTATGCTCAATCGACACGCTGCAAGCCGGTAAATCGTTGTTGACAGTATTAGTACCTCCTAATCTACGATCCGCAGCTGACAATTCCGCTAAAAGATTGTTGTTCGACAAGGACAATTGTTGTGCTGTGCATTCTCGATTGCACATTGGACATCCATTGGAATCAATCATATGATCCCTGATACACTGATGGTGGAATGTATGACCGCAAGGAGTAGTTGCTGTTAAATCGCTTGCGCTCAATGGTTGCGTACAAATTGTACAAGATGTAATTTCGCCGCCTGCTGCGGCAGATAAATCGACGTTGCTGTGACGTACTGACATATCGCAAAAATACCCTGGTTATATACAAATAAATTCAATAGTTTCGTGATTGATCTTATAATGACTGCATGCTCGCTATGTGAATTAAACTCCTTATGTTTCTTGATAGCTTACAAAAAGTTAAATTTCGAAGCAAAATTAATAAAAAAAAATATAGTTTGAGGGCTTGCTTCTCGAGTTACTTTATCTGAACCGGTCAAAGATCGAAGTACCTCCAATACTTTGCAATTCCATTGAACAGACTCCCGTAGTCTAAAAGCAAGTTTAAAGAACATTCATGGAAATGAGATATCAAGTGAACTGTTGGTTCTGGTCGACTATTCCGTAGATTACTCGAAATACAATCGCAATTCCTAGAGACCTAATTCAAATTCATCCAAATCCGCAAATAAGTTCTACTTATTGTTACTTTCAATCCTTCCAAGATTACATGAATACTTCAAACTGAGTGGTCGACCTAATCCGTAGATTACTCGAATCAAGATCGCGATTCCGGCCTCGAATTCTTAGAGATCATTACATAAACTGAAAAGACCTGAAACTAAACTTCAGCAGACACTAATACAATTATTGGTAACTACTAGAGCAAAATCGTGGAGCTGAGTTTCATTCTAGTTTCCTGCACTTAGAAATCTGGCAATCTCTAGTCGGTTTCGGTGTCTAGAAGTATCACTGTTGCTTGCCCCAAATTGGTTGTGGCATTTTCTTCTTATGTAGTCAACATACAGCGATAGGTATACGGCTATCGGCCCCACGTTTGGGCGCCATTTTCTTTCTATGTCGTATCCAAACAGCTATCTAGCCCCACGTTTGGGCGCCATTTTCTTTCTATGTAGTAGCCAGCCAGCTAGTCGGTTCCCCCTTGTCTTTCTATGTCAGCCAGACTAGGTTCGTCGGTTGCCCGTCAGGGCTCCCTGGCCTGTGTTCACCGGGTTAAGGGTAACCTAGTGTATAAGGAGATTCGGTTTCGTGCACTTCTAGCATTGCTCTTTGCTAAGCTCGTCGGATTGTCGTGGGTTTTCCTCATCTTCCCTATATACACACTGCACTACGCAAAAGAAAAGTTTTAAGTGCACTAACTGTAATCTACAGTTCAAAACAACAAAGGATATATTCGGATTCTGGAATGCGCGGACGGACCAGTAAGCTAATCAAGAGAACACCAGGAGTAGGGGTGGCTAGCTGTTATTCGCCATCCCTTTCTGTACCCTCCCTGCCATGATAACTCGAGAGATTATGTTTGCGGTTATCCCTTAATCAAAGTTTATTATTATATTATAATTCTAATTCACATTGCGGCAGCATCAAGATCGATCCACGAAAACTAATTCAAATTACTCCAACATATTGGAAAAAGAATCAATCAATCAAAACAAAGTATCGCATAAATTCAATCATATTGGCCTAATGCCCAAAACAATAACAAAGCGTTATCCAATCGCATCTTCTTATCATCTACAAAATCTTATTCGCTCCAAAAATTCTTATCGCTGCTTACGGTGTATTTACTCCTAATCATAATGCTACGAAAATTTACTTTAATTGTATTGTAAAAAAAAATATGTAAATATCAATCGACTAATTATATAGCGTTTCGTTATTTAAATGCACACACAAAAATGTAATATATTTTTAAAGTCAGAAATCAATATGTTTTTTTTTTTTTTTTATAAGGAGAGATCTCACTTACTCACAAATCCGGTTGAAGCAGGTTCGGTGGGCCCATCGAAGACGCTGTGCTAGATTTAATCAAGAAATGTTGTTAACTTCTGACAAATATTATTTTTGTGTTGCTCAAACGGCCCTAAATTTACATTACTTGAATACAAACAGTATTATTATCAAAAAATTAGATCTACAATTTCAGCACATTGGCTCTGAATCCCTAAACAAAGAAAATTATCTGCAGCACACATCAACGTTGATTGGCTGCAGCTCTGCACATGGCGATGCCTCCTTGCGGCATTCTCCTCCAGATCTCCTGTTCGATTCACCTCATACGAAGGGTTTGGCGTCTTCGCATGCCAGACGAGAGGTCTGTTCTCCTTATTTCATCCCGCTCTGGGATATGGTGCCGCACGTGGCACGTGCGCGTAAAGTGTAGGCTAGCGTCGCCTCACATTCGTCTCCTCCTTCTAGTTACGGCAGCAAAACCAACGGTCAACCGATCGTCGTTGCTTCTGCAGGAGCTCGTAGCTCCTTCTCCTCCTCCTCGCGTTCCTTAGGGTAGCCTAACCCGCATGGGTACTCCGACACCACGCCTGGGATGGATTGGCTGATTGGGAACGGCAGGTCGGATTAAGGTTAAATCCGAACCTTCATGTGGCACACGGTGTCGCGGCCGAAGTGTCGCTCAAAATTTGAGGTTAAGGCCGATGGGGGTTGGGCGTGCTCGCTCGCAGGTCGATTCCAACCTCAAACGTGGCAGTCAGCGCGTGGCACGTCCAAAAGAGTACGGCGGTTGTCGCACTGATCTCGGCCAGCGGCCTCCAAAACGGTCTACCAGCCGGTGACCAACACCCGAGAACTGCCGTAATGCTGCCGCTCTGGCGCTGAAGTTGCCGGCCGACGTATCTTCCGTCTCTTTCCTACACAAAAATATGCACTTAAACACTGCCTTTCATTTGCACTTTTCACGGAAATATTTACCCCTTGTGCTGGGTTCGTTTCTCCGAAACTCCTTCTGCACTGGTGAACTCCTTTTCCTTGGCCAGAAAACACTTTAAAATTTTCGGCCACGCGGTTGAAAATTTTCCACTATTATTACAACGATCAGCAGCGGTTTGCATGCGAACGTTATTAGTGCCAAAAATGAAATGAGCGAGAACTCTGACTCGAGAAGTTAGCTGTACGCAATTGCAGCGTTGCCAAACTTCACCTAACGGAGTGCTTCCAGTCGCTCTTCGCCTTTTCTGTCTTCACACGCATTCGGTGCACACGAGAAAGGGTTAGCGCTATGCCGGTAGGCTGTATGCGAGAGCAGGCCAGATAAACTTCTATCGACGCTCTCCGCTATACTCTACGTTTTGCTTGTGGGCATATGCGAATTCAAATGTGATTTGCATTTTCGCAATGTTCACAAATTAATTTCCGTATTTCTCATATATTTTATTTTCGGTTTGCGACTGGCCACCACAGCGAAGAGGAACTTCCTTCTTGTTCATTGTCATCTTGAATGCGTTACAGTCCGTAACAATTGTGAACTTTATGCCCAAAACATAAACACGCCACTTGACTAGTGCTCCAATAATAGCCAACACCTCCAGCTCGTACGAATCGTATTTTTCTTCAAATGGTGAAGTTTTGCGGCTCATGTATTGAACTGGGTGAAAGGAACTGTCTTCTGGATCTCTCTGCAATAAAACAGCGCCAAAGCCGTGCTTAGAAGCATCTGTGTGAATTTCTGTTTGTAAATTTGGATTGTACAGCTTCAGGACTGGTTCACTGATGAGAGCAGTCTTCAGCTTTTCAAACGCCAATCGTTGTTTCTCCCCGAATTCATACTTAAAATCACCTCTCAGCAAATCCGACAAGGGCCTGGCAATGGAAGCGTATCCGTTAATGAATTTTCGAAAATAGGACGTCAGTCCTAGGAATCTCTGAATACCTTTCTTGTCTCGCGGTTCGGGAAATTCTTTCACAGCTTGTATTTTCTCAGGACCTGGAGTGATAGTTCCACTCTGAATGATGTAGCCTAAAAACTGTACTCTGTTGCTCAGTATCTGACATTTACTCCAGTTGATACGCAAACCGTTTCTAGAAGCGACCTCTAACACATCTTTCAACTTAACAAGTCCTTCTTTAATATCCTGGCTGGGAATAATTACGTCGTCCATGTAAACAACGACAACATTGGTAGCAATGAGCTCTCTTAGAACTGCCATGATAAATCTGGTGAAAACCGCAGGCGAATTCGATATGCCAAACGGAACATAAAGGAATTCGAACTGTCCTGACTGAGTTACAAATGAGGTATACTTTCGAGAACCTGGTTCAATGGGAACGTGGAAGAAACCGTTGGTTAGATCCAAAGTGGTGAATATTTTGGATCCTTGCAGCTTGTCCAGAACGGTCTCCATATGAGCCATAGGGAAATTGTCTCGTATAATCTTCTCGTTTAGCTTCCGATAGTCACAACATAGACGCTTCTTTCCGTTTTTCTTGGATACCAAAACTACTGGCGACGCATATTCCGAGGTACTCGGTTGGATTATCTTCTCTGAAAGCCACTCCTTAACTTGGTCGTCCACTGTTTTCTGGTCGCAGACAGGTAAACGCCGTGGATGCTGATAAACAGGTATTTCGTCCTTTAGAATGATTTTCATTTGTACTGGTGCGTCTACATTGCGTTCGGCTACGTACTCCTCAATCAAATTCTTGACCTCGACCACCTGAGATTGATCTAAATGCGACAAATCAACTTGACCTGAAACTGCCACCTGTTCTGCACACATGCCCCTAAACTCTTGTAAAAACTCGGTATCTATGTTGCTCTGCTCTTCATCGATACTTCTGGATGCGTTTCGACGCAAAAACTCGGTGCCTTCCTTAGTAACTTTCATGTCCACAATGTCAAGAATAGTTCTGCCTAAAATAGCGTCAAAACCCATGTCTTCTTCCGGAACTACGTGGAACTCTACTTCCATTTCGATGTTGTCTATTTCAACTGGTAGGATTATACTTCCAAACGTCAATACCTGACTCTCGCCTATTCCAGTCAACCATTTCTCTCTTCCAGTGAGAAGTTTGCTGCCTATCTTGAGGAAAATGTTCCTGCGCATCAAGCATAGATCTGCACCTGTGTCGACGAGTCCTTTAAATTGAACGACGTGATGCTTTACAACTTTTAGTTCAAGGCCGGAAGCTGTAAACTCGCTTTTTGGTTTCGTGGCTGCGCTCTCCAAGTGAATAGCATTGGTGTTACTTTCTTGCTTTACCTCGAGTTCGGCCTTGCACTGTGCAGCACGATGACCTGGCTGTCCGCAACGATAGCAACTGAAATTGTCCTTCTTCTTGCAATCCTTTTTTAAGTGGGACGGATCTCCGCACTTAAAGCATTTTCGCACAAACTCGGGTTTCGAGACAAAACCTTTCGATCCTTCCGTCTCAGCTGTACGCTGCTCATTCTTGAATGATCCCTTGAAAGTGCCACGGACTTTCTTGTAGACTTCGATCTGCTCCTTCAGATCCCTTATAGTTTTGGCCTGGTATAACATGATCTTGTTTGCCTTCGCATCTGGCACTCCCTTCACGAAGTATTCGATTAAACTCTCTTCGTCTAAATTGACTGGCTTAGCAATTTCCATCAACGCATACAAATATTCCTGAAGAGTTTCTCCTTTTGCTTGCACTCGCTGACCTAGCTTGCGATGCACCTCAGCCGACGATATTTTAACTGCAAATTCCCTGCGCAATGCTGCCTTGAGAGAATCCCAATTGCGAATATTAACCTGACTGCGAATGAACGATTTTGCAGCTCCACTGAGCAACTGTTTAGAGTAAATGAATAGTTGAAGCTGGTTCCACTCAACGGTTAAAGCACATTCTTCTAACTCTTGAATCCAATGGTCAACATCTGGGCTACCTGTTCCTGCAAAAGTTGTTACACTGCCTTCTACATCTTTAAGAGTAAACATAGAACGGCTTTTCGGCATTTCCGGCATTGTACGATCGAGAGCGGTAGCTACAGATTCGACTTCTGAATCGCTGTTTTCATCCTCATCACGAATATTAAAGTGAGCAAGAAGCCTATCCTGTAAATCGCGCTTTCTACCGGTTGTGACTAAATTCAACTCTCCTAGCTTCGCGCGCAAATCTTCACATCTCATAATCATTATTTCTTCGAGCTGCATTTTGAAATTTTTACAATAATTGATATTAGCTTAACAATAACAATATGTTTTTTCAAGATTTTAAGAATTTCTTACGTTTCAGTTGTTCTTACGTTCAGTTCTGTTCAAATTTTATACATACAGTCTGCTTAACACTGCTTCTCAGCCACTTCCAATTAGATCTTCTTAGCCTTAACGTTTTGCACCTCTTCCGGTGCACTGCTTTCGAGACTGCTTGACCGCCTGTCTCGCCTTCCACCAGTTACTTGCCAACTGCTTGACCGCCAAATCTGCTTGCTCCAGTTAGCGTCACTTTTTGTGCTTGTCGCTGCTTGTCCGCCTGTGCCCTTCCGCGATGATCTGCCTGCTCCAGATTCACCTCCGTTGTCTCTGCTTGTCCGCCTGTGCTCTTCCACGATGATCTGCCTGCTCCAGATTCACCTCCGTTGTCTCTGCTTGTCCGCCTGTGCTCTTCCACGATGATCTGCCTGCTCCAGATTCACTTCCGTTGTCTCTGCTTGTCCGCCTGTGCTCTTCCACGATGATCTGCCTGCTCCAGATTCACCTCCGTTGTCTCTGCTTGTCCAGTCCCTGCCTCACGCACCTGACTTGCTCCGCTCGCCTCTGCCTTACGCTGCTCCCAACGCCTTCCACAGATCAGCCTTTGCAAACTTCAGTTTTCCGTGACCGGCCCGATCTCAGACTGCCGCTCTGACGATAATTGACGCACTGCCTCTGAACTTCAGCCGCTACATCCACATGCGTCTCCTTTGCGTGTCTTCTAGCTCGTCTCAAAAGCGCTCACACATTCAAAATGTTGCTCTCCAGCGTTGCCTCGTTTCACAAACTGCCTCGTTTCAGTTGCAATTTCACCACACTTCGCAATTTTTGTTCATCTGTAGTTGTGTGTGAAAACGCACTTCAGCACTCTCCAATTGTCTGGCACTTGATGTTTGGGTTAAATCCCGGTTGAGCCCCCAAATTGTAGGAATTTAATATTCAATACAATGATTTTATTTGTGGGATTTGGTTTAAACATAAGTGCTTAGATTAATTTTACAATGTTCTTTTCTTTTAGTTTGCACGAGCTCTTATTTCACGACCTCCTCTTTTTCTCTCTCGACGATCTAGTGATGACAAAACATGGCATCTTCCATTTTCTTAATTCTGCTTATTCTAACTATCGAGAATTACTTCAATATCGTCCTGACCTCGCGTTGCCAGATAGCTTAAACCGCTTCGAGTGTGCCGCGAAGGAAACCCGCCTGTTTCAAATCCTACGTTATTTAGTCATCTACTCCTTCTTTTTTGCCTTCTTCTTCGTTATTTAGTCTTCTACTCCTTCTTTTTTGCCTTCTTCTTCGTTATTTAGTCTTCTACTCCTTCTTTTTTGCCTTCTTCTTCGTTATTTAGTCTTCTACTCCTTCTTTTTTGCCTTCTTCTTCGTTATTTAGTCTTCTACTCCTTCTTTTTTGCCTTCTTCTTCGTTATTTAGTCTTCTACTCCTTCTTTTTTGCCTTCTTCTTCGTTATTTAGTCTTCTACTCCTTCTTTTTTGCCTTCTTCTTCGTTATTTAGTCTTCTACTCCTTCTTTTTTGCCTTCTTCTTCGTTATTTAGTCTTCTACTCCTTCTTTTTTGCCTTCTTCTTCGTTATTTAGTCTTCTACTCCTTCTTTTTGCCTTCTTCTTCGTTATTTAGTCTTCTACTCCTTCTTTTTTGCCTTCTTCTTCGTTATTTAGTCTTCTACTCCTCCTTTTTTGCCTTCTTCTTCGTTATTTAGTCTTGTTTGCCTTCTTCTTCGTTATTTAGTCTTCTACTCCTTCTTTTTTGCCTTCTTCTTCGTTATTTAGTCTTCTACTCCTTCTTTTTTGCCATCTTCTTCGTTATTTAGTCTTTTTTTGCCATCTTCTTCGTTATTTAGTCTTCTACTCCTTCTTTTTTGCCTTCTTCTTCGTTATTTAGTCTTCTACTCCTTCTTTTTTGCCGTCTTCTTCGTTATTTAGTCTTCTACTCCTTCTTTTTTGCCTTCTTCTTCGTTATTTAGTCTTCTACTCCTTCTTTTTTGCCTTCTTCTTCGTTATTTAGTCTTCTACTCCTTCTTTTTTGCCTTCTTCTTCGTTATTTAGTCTTCTACTCCTTCTTTTTTGCCTTCTTCTTCGTTATTTAGTCTTCTACTCCTTCTTTTTGCCTTCTTCTTCGTTATTTAGTCTTCTACTCCTTCTTTTTTGCCTTCTTCTTCGTTATTTAGTCTTCTACTCCTTCTTTTTTGCCTTCTTCTTCATTATTTAGTCTTCTACTCTTTCTTTTTTGCCTTCTTCTTCGTTATTTAGTATTCTACTCCTTCTTTTTTGCCTTCTTCTTCGTTATTTAGTCTTCTACTCCTTCTTTTTTGCCTTCTTCTTCGTTATTTAGTCTTCTACTCCTTCTTTTTTGCCTTCTTCTTCGTTATTTAGTCTTCTACTCCTTCTTTTTTGCCTTCTTCTTCGTTATTTAGTCTTCTACTCCTTCTTTTTTGCCTTCTTCTTCGTTATTTAGTCTTCTACTCCTTCTTTTTTGCCTTCTTCTTCGTTATTTAGTCTTCTACTCCTTCTTTTTTGCCTTCTTCTTCGTTATTTAGTCTTCTACTCCTTCTTTTTTGCCTTCTTCTTCGTTATTTAGTCTTCTACTCCTTCTTTTTTGCCTTCTTCTTCGTTATTTAGTCTTTTTTGCCTTCTTCTTCGTTATTTAGTCTTCTACTCCTTCTTTTTTGCCGTCTTCTTCGTTATTTAGTCTTCTACTCCTTCTTTTTTGCCTTCTTCTTCGTTATTTAGTCTTCTACTCCTTCTTTTTTGCCTTCTTCTTCGTTATTTTGTCTTCTACTCCTTCTTTTTTGCCTTCTTCTTCGTTATTTAGTCTTCTACTCCTTCTTTTTTGCCTTCTTCTTCGTTATTTAGTCTTCTACTTCTTCTTTTTTGCCTTCTTCTTCGTTATTTAGTCTTCTACTCCTTCTTTTTTGCCTTCTTCTTCGTTATTTAGTCTTTTTTGCCTTCTTCTTCGTTATTTAGTCTTCTACTCCTTCTTTTTTGCCGTCTTCTTCGTTATTTAGTCTTCTACTCCTTCTTTTTTGCCTTCTTCTTCGTTATTTAGTCTTCTACTCCTTCTTTTTTGCCTTCTTCTTCGTTATTTAGTCTTCTACTCCTTCTTTTTTGCCTTCTTCTTCGTTATTTAGTCTTCTACTCCTTCTTTTTGCCTTCTTCTTCGTTATTTAGTCTTCTACTCCTTCTTTTTTGCCTTCTTCTTCGTTATTTAGTCTTCTACTCCTTCTTTTTTGCCGTCTTCTTCGTTATTTAGTCTTCTACTCCTTCTTTTTTGCCTTCTTCTTCGTTATTAAGTCTACTCTTTCTTTTTTGCCTTCTTCTTCGTTATTAAGTCTTCTACTCCTTCTTTTTTGCCGTCTTCTTCGTTATTTAGTCTTCTACTCCTTCTTTTTTGCCTTCTTCTTCGTTATTTAGTCTTCTACTCCTTCTTTTTTGCCTTCTTCTTCGTTATTTAGTCTTCTACTCCTTCTTTTTTGCCTTCTTCTTCGTTATTTAGTCTTCTACTCCTTCTTTTTTGCCTTCTTCTTCGTTATTTAGTCTTCTACTCCTTCTTTTTTGCCTTCTTCTTCGTTATTTAGTCTTCTACTCCTTCTTTTTTGCCTTCTTCTTCGTTATTTAGTCTTCTACTCCTTCTTTTTTGCCTTCTTCTTCGTTTTTTAGTCTTCTACTCCTTCTTTTTTGCCTTCTTCTTCGTTATTTAGTCTTCTACTCCTTCTTTTTTTCCTTCTTCTTCTTTATTTAGTCTTCTACTCTTTCTTTTTTGCCTTCTTCTTCGTTATTTAGTCTTCTACTCCTTCTTTTTTGCCTTCTTCTTCGTTATTTAGTCTTCTACTCCTTCTTTTTTGCCTTCTTCTTCGTTATTTAGTCTTCTACTCCTTCTTTTTTGCCTTCTTCTTCGTTATTTAGTCTTCTACTCCTTCTTTTTTGCCTTCTTCTTCGTTATTTAGTCTTCTACTCCTTCTTTTTTGCCTTCTTCTTCGTTATTTAGTCTTCTACTCCTTCTTTTTTGCCTTCTTCTTCGTTATTTAGTCTTCTACTCCTTCTTTTTTGCCTTCTTCTTCGTTATTTAGTCTTTTTTGCCTTCTTCTTCGTTATTTAGTCTTCTACTCCTTCTTTTTTGCCGTCTTCTTCGTTATTTAGTCTTCTACTCCTTCTTTTTTGCCTTCTTCTTCGTTATTTAGTCTTCTACTCCTTCTTTTTTGCCGTCTTCTTCGTTATTTAGTCTTCTACTCCTTCTTTTTTGCCTTCTTCTTCGTTATTTAGTCTTCTACTCCTTCTTTTTTGCCTTCTTCTTCGTTATTTAGTCTTCTACTCCTTCTTTTTTGCCTTCTTCTTCGTTATTTAGTCTTCTACTCCTTCTTTTTTGCCTTCTTCTTCGTTATTTAGTCTTCTACTCCTTCTTTTTTGCCTTCTTCTTCGTTATTTAGTCTTCTACTCCTTCTTTTTTGCCTTCTTCTTCGTTATTTAGTCTTCTACTCCTTCTTTTTTGCCTTCTTCTTCGTTATTTAGTCTTCTACTCCTTCTTTTTTTCCTTCTTCTTCTTTATTTAGTCTTCTACTCTTTCTTTTTTGCCTTCTTCTTCGTTATTTAGTCTTCTACTCCTTCTTTTTTGCCTTCTTCTTCGTTATTTAGTCTTCTACTCCTTCTTTTTTGCCTTCTTCTTCGTTATTTAGTCTTCTACTCCTTCTTTTTTGCCTTCTTCTTCGTTATTTAGTCTTCTACTCCTTCTTTTTTGCCTTCTTCTTCGTTATTTAGTCTTCTACTCCTTCTTTTTTGCCTTCTTCTTCGTTATTTAGTCTTCTACTCCTTCTTTTTTGCCTTCTTCTTCGTTATTTAGTCTTCTACTCCTTCTTTTTGCCTTCTTCTTCGTTATTTAGTCTTCTACTCCTTCTTTTTTGCCTTCTTCTTCGTTATTTAGTCTTCTACTCCTTCTTTTTTGCCTTCTTCTTCATTATTTAGTCTTCTACTCCTTCTTTTTTGCCTTCTTCTTCGTTATTTAGTCTTCTACTCCTTCTTTTTTGCCTTCTTCTTCGTTATTTAGTCTTCTACTTCTTCTTTTTTGCCTTCTTCTTCGTTATTTAGTCTTCTACTCCTTCTTTTTTGCCTTCTTCTTCGTTATTTAGTCTTCTACTCCTTCTTTTTTGCCTTCTTCTGCGTTATTCAGTCTTTTTTGCCTTCTTCTTCGTTATTTAGTCTTCTACTCCTTCTTTTTTGCCGTCTTCTTCGTTATTTAGTCTTCTACTCCTTCTTTTTTGCCTTCTTCTTCGTTATTTAGTCTTCTACTCCTTCTTTTTTGCCTTCTTCTTCGTTATTTAGTCTTCTACTCCTTCTTTTTTGCCTTCTTCTTGGTTATTTAGTCTTCTACTCCTTCTTTTTTGCCTTCTTCTTCGTTATTTAGTCTTCTACTCCTTCTTTTTTGCCTTCTTCTTCGTTATTTAGTCTTCTACTCCTTCTTTTTTGCCTTCTTCTTCGTTATTTAGTCGTCTTCTACTCCTTCTTTTTTGCCTTCTTCTTCGTTATTTAGTCTTCTACTCCTTCTTTTTTGCCTTCTTCTTCGTTATTTAGTCTTCTACTCCTTCTTTTTTGCCTTCTTCTTCGTTATTTAGTCTTCTACTCCTTCTTTTTTGCCTTCTTCTTCGTTATTTAGTCTTCTACTCCTTCTTTTTTGCCTTCTTCTTCGTTATTTAGTCTTCTACTCCTTCTTTTTTGCCTTCTTCTTCGTTATTTAGTCTTCTACTCCTTCTTTTTTGCCATCTTCTTCGTTATTTAGTCTTTTTTTGCCATCTTCTTCGTTATTTAGTCTTCTACTCCTTCTTTTTTGCCTTCTTCTTCGTTATTTAGTCTTCTACTCCTTCTTTTTTGCCTTCTTCTTTGTTATTTAGTCTTCTACTCCTTCTTTTTTGCCTTCTTCTTCGTTATTTAGTCTTCTACTCCTTCTTTTTTACCTTCTTCTTCGTTATTTAGTCTTCTACTCCTTCTTTTTTGCCTTCTTCTTCGTTATTTAGTCGTCTACTCCTTCTTTTTTGCCTTCTTCTTCGTTATTTAGTCTTCTACTCCTCCTTTTTTGCCTTCTTCTTCGTTATTTAGTCTTCTACTCCTTCTTTTTTGCCTTCTTCTTCGTTATTTAGTCTTCTACTCCTTCTTTTTTGCCATCTTCTTCGTTATTTAGTCTTCTACTCCTTCTTTTTTGCCTTCTTCTTCGTTATTTAGTCTTCTACTCCTTCTTTTTTGCCTTCTTCTTCGTTATTTAGTCTTCTACTCCTTCTTTTTTGCCTTCTTCTTCGTTATTTAGTCGTCTACTCCTTCTTTTTTGCCTTCTTCTTCGTTATTTAGTCTTCTACTCCTCCTTTTTTGCCTTCTTCTTCGTTATTTAGTCTTCTACTCCTTCTTGCCTTCTTCTTCGTTATTTAGTCTTCTACTCCTTCTTTTTTGCCTTCTTCTTCGTTATTTAGTCTTCTACTCCTTCTTTTTTGCCTTCTTCTTCGTTATTTAGTCTTTTTTGCCATCTTCTTCGTTATTTAGTCATCTACTCCTTCTTTTTTGCCTTCTTCTTCGTTATTTAGTCTTCTACTCCTTCTTTTTTGCCTTCTTCTTCGTTATTTAGTCTTCTACTCCTTCTTTTTTGCCTTCTTCTTCGTTATTTAGTCTTCTACTCCTTCTTTTTTGCCTTCTTCTTCGTTATTTAGTCTTCTACTCCTTCTTTTTTGCCTTCTTCTTCGTTATTTAGTCTTCTACTCCTTCTTTTTTGCCTTCTTCTTCGTTATTTAGTCTTCTACTCCTTCTTTTTTGCCTTCTTCTTCGTTATTTAGTCTTCTACTCCTTCTTTTTTGCCTTCTTCTTCGTTATTTAGTCTTCTACTCCTTCTTTTTTGCCTTCTTCTTCGTTATTTAGTCTTCTACTCCTTCTTTTTTGCCTTCTTCTTCGTTATTTAGTCTTTTTTGCCTTCTTCTTCGTTATTTAGTCTTCTACTCCTTCTTTTTTGCCGTCTTCTTCGTTATTTAGTCTTCTACTCCTTCTTTTTTGCCTTCTTCTTCGTTATTTAGTCTTCTACTCCTTTTTTTTTCCTTCTTCTTCGTTATTTAGTCTTCTACTCCTTCTTTTTTGCCTTCTTCTTCGTTATTTAGTCTTCTACTCCTTCTTTTTTGCCTTCTTCTTCGTTATTTAGTCTTCTACTCCTTCTTTTTTGCCTTCTTCTTCGTTATTTAGTCTTCTACTCCTTCTTTTTTGCCTTCTTCTTCGTTATTTAGTATTCTACTCCTTCTTTTTTGCCTTCTTCTTCGTTATTTAGTCTTCTACTCCTTCTTTTTTGCCTTCTTCTTCGTTATTTAGTCTTCTACTCCTTCTTTTTTGCCTTCTTTTTCGTTATTTAGTCTTCTACTCCTTCTTTTTTGCCTTCTTCTTCGTTATTTAGTCTTCTACTCCTTCTTTTTTGCCTTCTTCTTCGTTATTTAGTCTTCTACTCCTTCTTTTTTGCCTTCTTCTTCGTTATTTAGTCTTCTACTCCTTCTTTTTTGCCTTCTTCTTCGTTATTTAGTCTTCTACTCCTTCTTTTTTGCCTTCTTCTTCGTTATTTAGTCTTCTACTCCTTCTTTTTTGCCTTCTTCTTCGTTATTTAGTCTTCTACTCCTTCTTTTTTGCCTTCTTCTTCGTTATTTAGTCTTCTACTCCTTCTTTTTTGCCTTCTTCTTCGTTATTTAGTCTTCTACTCCTTCTTTTTTGCCTTCTTCTTCGTTATTTAGTCTTCTACTCCTTCTTTTTTGCCTTCTTCTTTGTTATTTAGTCTTCTACTCCTTCTTTTTTGCCTTCTTCTTCGTTATTTAGTCTTCTACTCCTTCTTTTTTGCCTTCTTCTTTGTTATTTAGTCTTCTACTCCTTCTTTTTTGCCTTCTTCTTCGTTATTTAGTCTTCTACTCCTTCTTTTTTACCTTCTTCTTCGTTATTTAGTCTTCTACTCCTTCTTTTTTGCCTTCTTCTTCGTTATTTAGTCGTCTACTCCTTCTTTTTTGCCTTCTTCTTCGTTATTTAGTCTTCTACTCCTCCTTTTTTGCCTTCTTCTTCGTTATTTAGTCTTCTACTCCTTCTTTTTTGCCTTCTTCTTCGTTATTTAGTCTTCTACTCCTTCTTTTTTGCCATCTTCTTCGTTATTTAGTCTTCTACTCCTTCTTTTTTGCCTTCTTCTTCGTTATTTAGTCTTCTACTCCTTCTTTTTTGCCTTCTTCTTCGTTATTTAGTCTTCTACTCCTTCTTTTTTGCCTTCTTCTTCGTTATTTAGTCGTCTACTCCTTCTTTTTTGCCTTCTTCTTCGTTATTTAGTCTTCTACTCCTCCTTTTTTGCCTTCTTCTTCGTTATTCAGTCTTCTACTCCTTCTTGCCTTCTTCTTCGTTATTTAGTCTTCTACTCCTTCTTTTTTGCCTTCTTCTTCGTTATTTAGTCTTCTACTCCTTCTTTTTTGCCTTCTTCTTCGTTATTTAGTCTTTTTTGCCATCTTCTTCGTTATTTAGTCATCTACTCCTTCTTTTTTGCCTTCTTCTTCGTTATTTAGTCTTCTACTCCTTCTTTTTTGCCTTCTTCTTCGTTATTTA